>NC_041400.2:140741688-140989188 GCF_900747795.2 Erpetoichthys calabaricus | reverse complement strand
GTTAAAAATATCATCATTAATGAAGCGGGCCAACAAGACACCTACTTTAACAATACCTAAGACTACTTTCCAGTCTATATTCACAGAGGCTAAATCGAGCAGAATCTGAAGTTTCGGGTCATTAATTTCTCAAGCGTTAATTAAATACATATTAAACAATAATTATTTTATTATAATTAATGAAACTAATTTCGCCACCTTAAAATTAAAAATGCATTATAATCGTTCAATATTTGTATGGTTATATGGTTAGTTTTGCATTCAAAATTCAACATTCGCATCTTAATTAGAAATAGTGCACTAACGCAAATTTGGTATGTTTGAATCGTTTTGGGGGCGACAATAAAGTTTCCCCCGTTTATATAAATTGTGGATTTTTTCTTAAAAATATGATAATTTACACACATAAATAACAATGGTTCTGTCAAGAATGTCGATTGCTAGAATGTGACTTTTTCTCAAAAGTAACACCCATGAGTCATTTATTAAATGAGGAACGATGATACGATAAAACGATTAACTGTAATCTAACTATGGCAGGTTATAAAAGAATGTAAACATTTAAGGACAACAAATTGACTTATAAGCCAGTATGAATTAACCACTATTAAACAGAAAAAACTCCATCGTGTCCCGGAGTTAGTCAACCCTTTTCTAGCCACGTTTACAAGTTAAAATAACTCGTCAATACTCAAGCGATTGCTATAAAGTACAATCGTACAGAATATAACTGAGTATCTGGAATTTTGACAGATCACCTATATGCAGCACAAGGTTTGAAGTTTCGAACAAACCCCCCCCCCCCCGAAAATTCCAGTATTTTAATATCTTACACATTGTTAGGATAAATTATAGACTACACACCAAAATATAATCTCATATACTTTAACAGTTACAAAAATATTATCTGTATACAAGAAAAACGCTACGCATACTGCTTGGCTTTTCTCTACACACACCTTCCTGACAGCTTAAACTATGAGCAAACCACACTGCCTTGTTGTCTCGAACGAATAAAGCCGAAACACCCTACGGGAAGTCAAAAGTGCCAAAATTCATATGACAGGCACTCGACCGTACTGTAGTGGGAGTTAGATTAGCAAGAACAGAATGTGGTTCGATTTCAAAAGTCCTTTCGGTTTATAGATATACTCAAATAGAAACAATGTTACTATTAATCTTGTCTGAATTCAAACTGCAGCTAGGATTTGAACTATTCAGATACCCAATTAGGTGTTTTGACGTTTCTATGTGATCTCCTCTTTCAAGACCTGATTATCGTTGCAAGGGATTTTGTGGAAGTGATCGGCCGAAACTTACGCGCATCACAACAGTCTGTCGTAGCATGCCAGTTCAGGATCGCCAATTAACCGGACGCAAACATCATTTCCATGCCCGAGAAATCCGCGCGGACTTGTAGGAAGAACCGAACTACCATGACTTACAGATGTTTACTGAGAGCTTGATGAAACATCGGGTAGAGTAGACAGCTTATTTGATATTTAGGTTTTCCTCGAATTAGGAGAAAGAAATGGCTTGCTAGGCTATTTGGGAGTTTCTAGAATTCGTAAATAAAAATGAGGGTGGCTGTGTATCGGAGTGTACCCTTCAATAGACGTGTGTCCAGTTTAAACATTGCAACAGGTGTTTTTGATATGAAGTCCAAATTCAACTGAAATGTAAAAGTGATATTATAAAATTAATGTACGGTATTTCTGAAAAATGATTTTTTGAAAGATAAAAAGAAAGGTAAATAGCTTTCTTTTTTTTTTTTTACAAGTTTTGTTCGATACATGTTTCTATATTTTTGGGCATATTTAACAGGGAAAACAAGCTGATGACATTTCCCCAGAAAAATCTGAGAATCTCTGCCTTAATGTGTAATGTGCTAGACATTGGTGTTTTATTGAAAAGGGCATTTCTGTATGTTGCTTTTAGGAATAAAAAACACGTCAATAATAAATGGAAAAGGCCATAGATGAGGGGACAATAGGCACCTTTTTTGTTTGAGACTTGGATAAATGAAAAGGCAAACTTCCTGAGTAATCCTGTTACAAGTTATTGCTGGTAGATATCTACAGGACATGGATATTTACATGTAATACAAAAGAGTCACCTGCTTTGACTGGCATCAGCATACTGTACTGTAATAACAGAACTGCCTGCTTCCTTAGAAAATGTTTTTAATTATTTCCTTTGAAAATCAACAAGTTCAGGGGACAGTGGTCCCTAATCTGCATGTAGTGGTCTATGTACATCTTGATAGTTAGTAACAATACCATTGTTTAACAAGAGGAAATTGGTATGTACCATTGTTTTAATGGATCATCATGTTGACATTGAAGCAGTTATATTACCTCTGGGTAAATTAGAATAAAAAAAATTAAGTATGGTCAGGTACTCTGGACTGCTGCCTGCTTCCTTTATGCTTTTGGTACCATATCGCTGTGGCTACACCCTGTTGCTGGAGAATATGTGCATCTTTAGGACTTTTTATATGAATATCAAGAAAGAAAGGACGGCTGTATAAGTGCATGAATTTATGTTGAACTGTTCTCTGCATGTGCTACTTCCCAGGTATTGTCACAGATAAACTGTAAGTCCATTACCAAATCAGGGACTGAGTGTCATTACTTCTTTCATGAACTTTTCAAAAGACATAGATACTTCCTGACCTTTCCCTGTACCATTAGTCAGCCTCAAAGTACCAACAACAAAATAGTATTCAATGCAGAGGGCAGAACGTATGTAACATAATGCACCGTCCTTTAGGAGTCGGACACTATAAGCTGCATAATCCAATTCAAACTGGTTCTTATTATTTTATATTGTAGCTCTGCACAGTGCTTGCCAATGAACTTTTAATCATTTCATTGCTTTGTTAGGAAGCTTGCTTGTCCTTTAAAAGAAACATTCACCTACCCACACTATAATGGGTATTATGTGACACCTGTAATTACAGGGATAGACATTGGTTATCAGTATATGTTTTGGCTGTATACGCTCTGAATCACATTCATTGAAAAGTGCATTTAAATTTTTCATACTTCTCATCAACCAGCTTAATTTTAAGAGAACATATATATATATATATATATATATATATATATATATAGGAGTCTGTGCTGTTCTCACTACATGCTACTTCTCAAGTGTTGACACAGATAAATAGCACGTTAAACTCCATTCTCAAGTTATCATTACCTCTTCAATGAAAGTCTGAGGCAATATATCCAGTACATTGCAATATTAGAATAATTATTCAGTATTAAAAATGTAAGCTTATTTAAAACAATAGTATTTGGCAATACAGAATGTCAAAACAAACAAAAATAAACTTACAGTCTTTGATTTCGGAGGCTACAACAGGAAGATTAACAATGTTTGTGTCTCTGTACACCATGTACTTCTAACTGGCTTCCCATCTAAAGGAAAATGAATCAGAAAAAACTAGTTCTGCACCTTTCCCTCTATCTTCAGACAACTTCAAAACAAAAGTCCCATACATCAAAAGCACACAAACACCTAACAAAACAGTAGTCAGCACAGAGGGCAAGACAGCCAGAGAAGGATGTAAAAGAAAAAATGATAATGATTGAATCACTTCTGAAAAAAATAAAAAGACATATAAAGGTTTAGCTGTTTTCATTATGCCTGTCAAATTTGTTACTTTTTAATATTATACTATACATGTATAGTACATATTATAGTATTATACAATCCACATGGTAATGAACACATTGTAAGTATGTACCATTCTGTAGTGATAAGTTGAAAAGAATAGTAAATTAATAAGTTAACTAAATAAAAAAATCAATAAGTTAATTACCTTCTATTTGTAGAAGTTCTGGAACAAGATATCTAGTTTGAGGTTAGACCGATTAATTTCAAACTCAGTATTTTGATTTATTTGAAGTTTATTCATGTGTTAATATTAGTAACATTTAGAAAATGTAAATGGAATTTCTGTCATTTTAACTTTTGTAACCAGAATAGCAGACTAGACCTCCCTCAAGTGGCTCTGGCATGCACCTTTGAGCCTTCCTTTATTTTAAAATATCTTATCTTACCTTATCTTACATCTAGAGGAGGGGTGTCAAACTCCGGTCCTGGAGGGCCGCAGTGGCTGCAGGTTTTCATTCTAACCATCTTCTTAATTATTGACCCGCTTTTGCAGCTAATTCAATTCTTTTGCCTTAATTTTAATTAACCTGACTCAGGCTTCTTTGTAGTTCTTCTTTGTAGTTCTTCTTTGTAGTTTCTTTTTCCTTAATTAGCAGCCAAACAATAATGAGACACAAAACAAGCCACATTATGACCAGCTCACCTGTGCCCATCACACAATATCAGAAAATAAAGAAAGGTGAAGGTCTTAGTAAAGTTTACCTGCTCAGGTCACCAAAACATCTTGACGGTGATCTTAGAGAAAACAGAAAATCCAACAGTTTTGGAAATGTCTGCTATGGCAGAATGAGAGCAGCAACAAGCCATGGAATTAAATAACAGGTTTAATTAACAGCAAGAATCAGCTTCTCATTAAGAAAGTGGTTGGCATTTGAAGCCCTAATTTAGCTGGTCATCTGTTGGCTCGTTTCACATCTCATTTCTGTTTGGCTGCCATTTAATGAAGAAAAGAAACAATTCATAGGACTGAATTCTTAAAAAATGAAGGGAAAAGGAGTTAATTAGCAGTGAAAACTGGTCACTGATTAGGAAAATGGTTAGAATGAAAACCTGCAGTCACTGTGGCCCTCCAGGATCGGAGTTTGACACCCCTGATCTAGAGAGTCCTCCCCCCACCTGCCTTCTTAAAGGGACAATGGTTGTCAGGCACAGCTTTGCACTGTATGTTGCATAGAAAAAAATCATTACTACACAGGTATTGTAATGTGTGTGTTGTCACACCACTGGCAATCCTGTAGTGCCACTGTCTCCATCTGTCACAGTATTTGAAAGCATCTTTATTCTATAAAATATATCCAATAAGAAAGAAAGCTTGAATAAGTAACTTACTTTTTAAGTCCTTTTTATTTTACTTACCACACAAAAAAAAATCAAATGAATTACCTTTGAATCCTTGTGAGTTTTTCTTGGGACTAAACTTTTTTCACTACCTTGTGGGGCTGGGTGGTCTTTTGGCCTTGGAACCCCTGCAGATCAGAGTTTTTTTTTTCCATCGGACTTACCTGTAGAGATATAAAAACAAATCTGTATGTAAGAACTCTACTTTTTTATTACATGTGCCGCTCCTCCGAAACTCCTCTTAAATGGTGATACAATGGGAAACAAATACTTTTTTTTTTTACCTCCTCTTTGCTCGATCAGCTGCTGGCTTGCTGCTGCTGCCGTGCCACGTGATCTGCATTTCATGTGGCGCTTCAAACGTTTAAAAGACCGTACAGCATCTGTTCTTTTGTCTCACTGCCTTGTCTCTCTTGTCCCCCAGACATCCTCAAATACTATGCGATCTCTTTTCGCTGTTCCGTTATTTCACTGAGTAATATTTTCCATTTGTTTGCGCTAATGCGATTAAAAGCCTGTACAGCACCTGTCCTTTTGTCTCACTGCCTTGTCTCTCTTGTCCCCCAGACATACTCAAACACTATGCGATCTCTTTTCACTATTCCATTATTTCACCGAGTAATATTTTTCCGTTTGTTTGCACTACTGCGATCTTTACTTCAATCTCTTTTCGCTGTTCCGTTTTTTCACAAAGTAATATCTTCCATTTGTTTGCTCTAATGCAATCTTTACTCTTATTATTTTGAGACTTTAGAATTTTCCTACTTCCATTATCTCTAACCTGCTCTGCATGTGTATCACGGGACTTGCTTCCAAAGGTTGTAAGTATTATGTGACTTGTCCGTCTCGCAGGACGTGAAAGTGTCTCTCTTCAAAAGATCTCTCTTCCAAAGATCACATCTCGTTGCAGGAAAAAAAGTCTTGTATCGTCGCAAGATTTTTTTTTAAAAAATAGAGAGATTTTTGGTATGTTGTTTATTCATTCTTATTTTTATCGATTTGTAATTTGTTTTTATTTTCATGTTATTTTTTTTCTTTGTCATCTTGCAAAGCAGGTGAGCTACATCCTTTGTATGAACCTGAATAATCCAGTCCTGGGTCATAGGGAGCCAGAGACTGTTCTACTAACACAGGAGACAAGGCAGAAGGTGACCCAAGACAGGTTAGTAGAATACATACAATCACACACTTGACTTGAAAAAAATAGTCACCAGCCAAGCTAAACTATACCTGAGTAATCACAAACATCTGTGACACCAATTGTTCTAAACATTACGGTACCCTGAAATGGGAGACCATGTAGAAAAAGTGTTGTAATTTCTACATGGAGTGACCAAAAAGTATGCCAACACTGTTGCACTGTAATCACATCTAAATTGTTTGATTTGTAATTTTTAAATTTGAAGCAGAGGGATAAATCAAGGGAAAAATGAGGCTTTGTCCCAAACATTATGAAGGGCACTGTTTGTCTTTGGAATATGGGGGAAAGCCACAGTACACAGAAAAAAATGGTAACTGGGCTAGGATTTGAATCTACTATCCAGAAGCAGACATACAGCAGTAGTATGCCACCAAAAGCATATCTTAACTTTAGATTTTAAGCAATTACTAATGCAAAATGATTTCTAATCTTATGTAAAATAGGTTGGTATTTTCATTTTGTGCTGAACTCATTTGAATGTTGCTTTAGAATTACCATTTTGCCATTGTTCTACAGCTTCATTGCTGCTGTTTCGCAATGTTCATCACAGTATCCCAGTTAATTTTATTAAATTTGCTGATTTCCAAATTACTAGATGAGTTCTGAACATAATGAGATCTTGAGCTAGTGTTTGAGCTGTTTAAAGGGCTTTATGGGTTCATCATACTTGGTCCACGATAGAGCACAAAATAATATTGAACCTACTGCATGGTTCATTGTGCAAGGTCCCTATCAGAGTTCTGAGTGCTACATTTTGAGCTTGTCACTCCAACCTGTTGATAATGCAAAAAAAAAAGGTTAATGCATTAACCAAATTTGTTTCAGGCCAACCACTTTTCAAATCCATAAAGAGATGGCTGATGGCCATTTAAATCAGCTGTCAATGATTCATCTGCATACATCCATTCATTGTAAGCACTTTTTACTCATTTGTTTCTTTTTCAAAATATTCATTTTTTTAAAAACAATGCTTTGGATTGAGTTTCCTTATCTTTTGTCATTCAGAGGGAGATGCTGCCAAGGTACATTTTCTGGATACTGGATGGTGAATACGAAATGTAGGAATGGAATTTAGATTTGATGGATTGAAAAGGTTTTCCTGTTATTAGAAGAAATTAATTATTAATATGTGCATTTAAATACATGATTCCCAGAGTCCTCCTTGCCTGGAGTTTGCATGTTCTCTCCGTGTCTACGTGGGTTTCCTCCGGGCGCTCCAGTTTCCTCCCACAGTCCAAAGACATGCAGGTTAGGTGGATTGGCGATTCTAAATTGGCCCTAATGTGTGCTTGGTGTGTGGGTGTGTTTGTGTGTGTCCTGCGGTGGGTTGGCACCCTGCCCAGGATTGGTTCCCTGCCTTGTGCCCTGTGTTGGCTGGGATTGGCTCCGGCAGACCCCCGTGACCCTGTGTTCGGATTCAGCGGGTTGGAAAATGGATGGATGGATATGTGCATTTAAATACATGATTCCCAGAGTCCTCCTTGCCTGGAGTTTGCATGTTCTCCCCGTGTATGCGTGGGTTTCCTCCGGGCGCTCCAGTTTCCTCCCACAGTCCAAAGACATGCAGGTTAGGTGGATTGGCGATTCTAAATTGGCCCTAGTGTGTGCTTGGTGTGTGTGTGTGTAGGTGTGTCCTGTGGTGGGCTTGCACCCTGCCTGGGATTGGTTCCTGCCTTGTGCCCTGTGTTGGCTGGGATTGGCTCCAGCAGACCCCCGTGACCCTGTGTTCGGATTCAACGGGTTGGAAAATGGATGAATGAAATACATGATGCATACTTTAAGAGTAACAAATATTTTTCAGTGTAATTATACATTACAGCAATAAATACAGGTTTTAAAAGAGCTTTTGCAAATAGTATAAAAGGTAATGATCCAGGAGCTTTGTTAATATAATGAAAAGCAGCAAGAGAGTTTACATTTACATAACCTTACCTTGCCAGAGAAAACTTTATGGCTGGAAAAGTGTTGTCATGGCAGTTGGACATTTTTTTTATTTGTGTTTACCCCCCAAATATGCACAACTTGCAAAGCAGAAACCAGTAAATCTTTTTTACATTGTAGTGACAGTTGTCCTGTTAGCATTGCATTACCCTGTGTAAACCATCTCTTGTTGTCCAGTAAATAGATTAATTAATTTCTACTGTTGACTATTATTGAAGATAATGATTTAAGTTAATCCCCAGCATATCCCCAGACTTACCAGCCTATTAATGATATGTCTGGCCCTTTTGACTGTAGGTCATATGTAATCATCAGACAATGTTTATTCTTGACAATACAATGAACGTTTCCTACATGCTATACGGAATATAAAAGCTGCAAATGTTAATATACTAATGTAAAAGGTGTGTACAAGGCTGTTTTGGTGACATAGCAGGCTCTATATTCTTACATACCGATTTGGATGCCATACCAATATGCCATATCTCCTTCACCCTTTTGAATGATAACATCAGGAATTTGCCTGTGTCCATATTAGGCTATGTCCAATTATCACCTAAGTTCTGACAGTTAAGAATGTAAGTACATTATTGACAAGAGCAACAAATGCAGTCAAGTCAATATTTGATAGTTCCCAAAGGACCACTACTGTACCTACGACACTGCCTTGTAATTTTTTACTTGTATTTATTGTTATTTGTGTAAAGAAATACTTTCTAACATTGGTACAGAGTTTGCCTTGAAGCAACCTTCATATGTGCCCCCATGTTCTAGTTGAAGAATTAATTTTAAAGTAACAACAGACATCTACCATGCCAATTCTCTTTATAATTTTGAATTCTTCCATCATGCCCTTGATTTTTGATTGCATAAACTGAAAATACTCAGCTCTTTCAATCCTTCCTCATAGCTCATACACTGCAATTCTGACATTATTCTAGTAGCTCATACAGTACCTCAACTTTGTCTAGTGCTTTTGTATGATGCAGATCAAACAGCATAACAATTAGATGAAGTCGTAGAGGGTTGTTAAACAGCTTTAGCACAGCCTCATTTAAATTATTGTCTACACAGTGTGGTATGTAACCCAAATTTTATTATGTGTCTTAATTCCTTCTGTATACTGTCAGACTGTGCTTTTCTCATATAGTGTGCTTTAAAAGTTCAGATCTTACTTTTTGTCATTATATATATTATTTTTTACTTCCCAAGTGTAAAACGTTTCATTTATTTACATTATGCTGTCCATGGCATGGGTGCTAGCAAGCCATGGTCTATATGTAGAAATGTTTAATATTATGGCCTGTATGGGGCGTTCTTAACAAGACAATCCTACTGTTGTCTATAATTGTCATGGTGTGTCATCCAAAAAAATAATTAAACAAAAAATTTGTTTAGAAGAATCTGTCACAGTCTGTCACATTGCCACATAAAGGGTAAAGTGTTCATTCTTTTAGTGGCTTGTTTACCTTTATCTTGCATCTGAATTTTTAAATATGGGTTTGTGTATTTTATCAGCAATCAAATTCCTTGGTAGCATAAATTCAGGCGTGACTCTTGGTCTGTGCACATATTAGTATAAAAGAGCACTGTTTACAAATTTGAAAGAACAAGGATAAAATGAGAAAGATGTTTAGATATAAGAACAACCAAAACAGATTATTCCTGTATGTCAACTCATGTTTGGTGAATAAAATGCGAAACTCATATTGGGTGAATAAAATTTCTCAAGAAGGGGCCTGAGTTGCCTTGGAAGCTTGCATATTGTAATCTTTTTAGTTAGCAAATAAAGGGTGTCATTTTGCTTGACCTCTCATTACATCCATAATGGCTAACACTGTTACAACACCCTAGTACTATAAACTCAGCAATAAGATGATTCACTCAGTTGTCTTCAGACAGGCAACTATGGAAGGAACAGACTTGTGAAAGGCATGCTCCTTTTATGGACATGGCAAGTTTGGACCTGCTGTATTCAATGTTAATACCTTTAAATGTAAACCTGTGGTACATGTGGACAGGTGTCACCATCTTACTGTCACCTACAAGCCTGTTATTAACAGCAGGAGCTCTTCGATATCCCAGCTATAAGTTTTTATGTGGGGTTTCGGGGTTTGTTGTTTGTTTGCTACTTCTTTCAGCTGCTCCCATTTAGGGGTCGCCACAGTGAATCACCCATTTCCATCTATCCCTCTCTTTTTACATCATTTAATGCCATACTGTTTGCCTTCATGTCCTCCCTCACCGAATCCATAAACCTCCTTTTTGGCCTTTCCCTTTTCCTTCTGTCTGGCGGTTCCATCCTCAACATTTTAAACCCCCATCTCTGCTCTGCATGTGCCCAAACCTTCTCAATCTAGACTTTCTCATTTGGTCACCAAACTGTCGTACCTGTGTTGTCCCCCTAATACAGTGATCCCTCGCTATATCGCGCTTCGCCTTTCGCGGCTTCACTCCATCGCGGATTTTATATGTAAGCATATTTAAATATATATCGCGGATTTTTTGCTGGTTCGCGGATTTCTGCGGACAATGGGTCTTTTAATTTCTGGTACATACTTCCTCAGTTGGTTTGCCCAGTTGATTTCATACAAGGGACGCTGTTGGCAGATGGCTGAGAAGCTACCCAGCTTACTTTTCTCTTTCTCTTGCGCTGACTTTCTCTGATCCTGACGTAGGGGGATTGAGCAGGGGGGCTGTTCGCACACCTAGACGATACGGACGCTCGTCTAAAAATGCTGAAAGATTATCTTCACGTTGCTATCTTTTGTGCAGCTGCTTCCTGAAACGACATGCTGCACGGTGCTTCGCATACTTAAAAGCTTGAAGGGCACGTATTGATTTTTGACTGTTTGTTGTTCTCTGTCTCTCTCTATCTCTCTCTCTCTTTGTCTGCTCCTGACGGAGGGGGTGTGAGCTGCCGCCTTCAACAGCTTTGAGCCGCAGTGCTTCGCATACTTAAAAGCCAAACAGCCCTATTGATTTGTTTGCTTTCCTCTCTCTTTCTGACAGTCTCTGCTCCTGATACGCACTCCTTTGAAGAGGAAGATATGTTTGCATTCTTTTAATTGTGAGACTGAACTGTCATCTCTGTCTTGTCATGGAGCACAGTTTAAACTTTTGAAAAAGAGACAAATGTTTGTTTGCAGTGTTTGAATAACGTTCCTGTCTCTCTACAACCTCCTGTGTTTCTGCGCAAATCTGTGACCCAAGCATGACAATGTAAAAATAACCATATAAACATATGGTTTCTACTTCGCGGATTTTCTTATTTCGCGGGTGGCTCTGGAACGCAACCCCCGCGATGGAGGAGGGATTACTGTATACTCATTCCTAATCCTGTCTACCCTTGTTAGTGAAGATCGTAGCATCTTCAACTATGCCATATCCAGGTCTGCCTCCTGTCTTTTTGTCAGTGCCACCATCTCCAAACCATGCAGCATAGCTGGTCTCACTATCATTCTATAGACCTTTGCCTTTCACTCTTGCAGTTACTCTTCTATCACAAATTACTCCTGCCACTATTCTCCACCCAGTCCACCTCTCTTCTCTACCTCTGCACTCTCTTCTTCATCTCTCTTCCACACTCTCTGTTGCTTTTGACTATTGAACCCAAGTGTTTAATTTTTTCTACCTTCACCACTTCTGCTCCCTGCAGTTACACCCTTCCCCCACCTTCCCTCTCATACATACATGTATTCTGCCCTACTCCTACTGACTTTCATTCCCCTTTTCTCCAGTGTGTACCACACCTCTTCAAGTTCATCTCAACCTGCTGTTTATTCTCACTTCTTCTTCTTCTTTCGGCTGCTCCCGTTAGGGGTTGCCACAGTGGATCATCTTCTTCCATATCTTTCTGTCCTTTGCATCTTGTTCTGTTACACCCATTACCTACATGTCCTCTCTCACCACATCCATAAACCTTCGCTTAGGCCTTCCTCTTTTCCTCTTCACTGGCAGCTCTATCCTTAGCATCCTTCTCCCAATATACTCAGCATCTCTCCTCTGCACATGTCCAAACCAATGCAATCTCGCCTCTCTGACTTTGTCTCCCAACCGTCCTACTTGAGCTGACCCTCTAATGTACTCATTTCTAATCCTATCCATCCTCATCACACCCAGTGTGAATCTTAGCATCTTTAACTCTGCTACCTCCAGCTCTGTCTCCTGCTTTCTGGTCAGTGCCACCGTCTCCAACCCATATAACATAGCTGGTCTCTACTATCCTGTAGACCTTCCCTTTCACTCTTGCTGATACCAGCCTGTCACAAATTACTCCTGACACTCTACTCCACCTATTCCACCCTGCCTGCACTCTCTTTTTCACCTCTCTTCCGCAATCCCCTTTACTCTGTATTGTTGATCCCAAGTATTTAAACTCATCCACCTTCGCCAACTCTACTCCCTGCATCCTCACCATTCCACTGACCTCCCTCTCATTTACACACATGTATTCTGTCTTGTTCCTACTGACCTTCATTCCTCTCCTCTCTAGAGCATATCTCCACCTCTCCAGGGTCTCCTCAACCTGCTCTCTACTATTGCTACAGATCACAATGTCATCAGCAAACATCATAGTCCACGGGGACTCCTGTCTAATCTCATCTGTCAACCTGTCCATCACCATTGCAAATAAGAAAGGGCTCAGAGCCGATCCCTGATGTAATCTCACCTCCACCTTGAATACATCCGTCACTCCTACCGCAGACCTCACCACTGTTACACTTCCCTCGTACATATCCTGTACAACTCTTACGTACTTCTCTGCCACTCCCAACTTCCTCATACAATACCACAGCTCCTCTCAAGGCACCCTGTCATATGCTTTCTCTTGGTCCACAAAGACACAATGCAACTTCTTCTGGCCTTCTCTATACTTCTCCATCAACATCCTCAGAGCAAACATCACATCTGTGGTGCTCTTTCTTGGCATGAAACCATACTGCTGCTCACTAATCATCACCTCCCTTCTTAACCTAGCTTCCACTACTCTTTCCCATAACTTCATGCTGTGGCTCATCAATTTTATCCCCCTGTAATTATTACAGTCCTGCATATCCCCCTTATTCTTAAATATCGGCACCAGTACACTTCTTCTCCACTCACTTTCCAAGATTCCATTAAACAAAAAACTCCACTGCCATCTCTCCGAAACACCTCCATGCTTCCACAGGTATGTCATCTGGACCAACGGCCTTTCCATTTTTCATCCTCTTCATAGCTGTCCTTACTTCCTCCTTGCTAATCTGTTGCACTTCCTGATTCACTATCTCCACATCATCCAACCTCTTCTCTCTCTCATTCTCTTCATTCATCAGCCTCTCAAAGTACTCTTTCCATCTGCTCAACACACTCTACTCGCTTGTGAGTATGTTTCCATCTTTATCCTTTATCACCCTATCCTGCTGCACATCTTTCCCAGCTTGGAATCATAAGCAGACCGGCATCTTGAGATCTTAATGTGCGCTCTGGTTCGTAAGTCATGATAAGTTCAGACAAGTAAGCCGGACCTTGGCCATTTAATGCTTTATATTTTAAAAGGAGGATTTTATAATCTGCCCTAAACTTAACCGGGAGCCAGTGTAAGGATTTAAGAACTGGAGTTATGTGTTCGTATTTTCTTGTTCTTGTAATAATTCTTGCAGCAGCATTTTGGATTAACTGGAGGCTGTATAAAGAACAGTTTGAACATCCAGTGAACACCGCATTGTAGTAGTCAATCCTACTAGAAATAAATGCACAAATTAATATCTCAGAATCCTGTTTATTTAGAAAGCGCCTTAATTTCCTAACATTTTTAAGATAGAAGAAACATGATTTGGACAACTTTGTAATATGCCCTTTAAATGACATGCTAGAGTCAAAAAATACTCCTAGATTGCGGGCTGATTCAGTGAAATTAATGAGGATTCCAACTGAGTTAAATGATGACAAAATATTGTTGTGATCAGTGTCATTCCCTCCAACAATTAACATCTCTGTTTTATCTGTATTTAAAGACAAGTAGTTCTCATTCATTCACTCCTTTAATTTACTAACACAACTAATTAAAGACAACATTGGAGAAACTTCATTTGATCTAAATGAAAGGTATAACTGGGTGTCATCTGCAAACGAGTGAAAATTAACATTATGTTTCCTAATGAGAGATCCCAGTGGAAGCATGTAAAGTGAAAACAGTAAAGGTCCCAGTACTGAGCCCTGTGGGACACCATATTGAACTTCTGTGTATAATGATGGAGTACTGTCAGCACATTTCTGTACATATTGGAATCGATTTGGTAAATAAGAACTAAACCAAGCGAGCACGGTGCCTGTAAGCCCAACATCATTTTCTAGCCTGTGTAGTAAAATAGAATGGTCGATGGTGTCAAATGCTGCACTTAAGTCCAACAACATAATTGCAGTGGTGTTTCATTCATCAGAGGATATCAGAATGTCGTTTACAACCCACATTAGTGCCGTTTCTGTACTATGACCAGTGCGGAAACCAGACTGGAATTTCTCAAATAAATTGTAGTGCGTAAGGTGTGCCTGAAGCTGTTTGGCAACTACTTTTTCTAGTATTTTAGAGAGAAAGGATACATTTGAAATAGGTCTATAATTATTTAGTATGTGTGGGTCTAGGTCTGACTTTTTGAGTAATGGTTTAATGACTGACACTTTTAGTGCTTCAGGTACTGTGCCATGCAATAATGAACTACTGATAATGTTTAGAATAGGCGCTGCAAGAACATCCATTGCACTTTTTACTAGTTTTGTTGGCACTGGATCTAGGGAACAAGTAGTGGGCTTCATTTTAGAAATTAAAGTTAAGACTTCCTGCTCAGTTATAGGATTAAAATTACTAAAGTGCTGAATGCAATGTGAGACAGGGTCTGCTGAGCTAGTATATGGTTTGTACTGTGATGCTGAGATCTGGGATCTTATATTTTTAATTTTGTCATTGAAGAAGTTCATAAAGTCTGTACTGCTAATATCTGTTGGTATTTTGCGAACGAAGTAAGCAGGATGTAAAGCCCCCTAGTGTGTGTGTGTATATATATATACAGTGGTGTGAAAAACTATTTGCCCCCTTCCTGATTTCTTATTCTTTTGCATGTTTGTCACACAAAATGTTTCTGATCATCAAACACATTTAACCATTAGTCAAATATAACACAAGTAAACACAAAATGCAGTTTTTAAATGATGGTGTTTATTATTTAGGGAGAAAAAAAATCCAAACCTACATGGCCCTGTGTGAAAAAGTAATTGCCCCCTTGTTAAAAAATAACCTAACTGTGGTGTATCACACCTGAGTTCAATTTCCGTAGCCACCCCCAGGCCTGATTACTGCCACACCTGTTTCAATCAAGAAATCACTTAAATAGGAGCTGCCTGACACAGAGAAGTAGACCAAAAGCACCTCAAAAGCTAGACATCATGCCAAGATCCAAAGAAATTCAGGAACAAATGAGAACAGAAGTAATTGAGATCTATCAGTCTGGTAAAGGTTATAAAGCCATTTCTAAAGCTTTGGGACTCCAGCGAACCACAGTGAGAGCCATTATCCACAAATGGCAAAAACATGGAACCGTGGTGAACCTTCCCAGGAGTGGCCGGCCAACCAAAATTACCCCAAGAGCGCAGAGACGACTCATCCGAGAGGTCACAAAAGACCCCAGGACAACGTCTAAAGAACTGCAGGCCTCACTTGCCTCAATTAAGGTCAGTGTTCACGACTCCACCATAAGAAAGAGACTGGGCAAAAACGGCCTGCATGGCAGATTTCCAAGACGCAAACCACTGTTAAGCAAAAAGAACATTAGGACTCGTCTCAATTTTGCTAAGAAACATCTCAATGATTGCCAAGACTTTTGGGAAAATACCTTGTGGACTGATGAGTCAAAAGTTGAACATTTTGGAAGGCAAATGTCCCGTTACATCTGGCGTAAAAGGAACACAGCATTTCAGAAAAAGAACATCATACCAACAGTAAAATATGGTGGTGGTAGTGTGATGGTCTGGGGTTGTTTTGCTGCTTCAGGACCTGGAAGGCTTGCTGTGATAGATGGAACCATGAATTCTACTGTCTACCAAAAAATCCTGAAGGAGAATGTCTGGCCATCTGTTCGTCAACTCAAGCTGAAGCGATCTTGGGTGCTGCAACAGGACAATGACCCAAAACACACCAGCAAATCCACCTCTGAATGGCTGAAGAAAAACAAAATGAAGACTTTGGAGTGGCCTAGTCAAAGTCCTGACCTGAATCCAATTGAGATGCTATGGCATGACCTTAAAAAGGCGGTTCATGCTAGAAAACCCTCAAATAAAGCTGAATTACAACAATTTTGCAAAGATGAGTGGGCCAAAATTCCTCCAGAGCGCTGTAAAAGACTCATTGCAAGTTATCGCAAACGCTTGATTGCAGTTATTGCTGCTAAGGGTGGCCCAACCAGTTATTAGGTTCAGGGGGCAATTACTTTTTCACACAGGGCCATGTAGATTTGGAATTTTTTTTCTCCCTAAATAATAAAAACCACCATTTACAAACTGCGTTTTGTGTTTACTTGTGTTATATTTGACTAATGGTTAAAGGTGTTTGATGATCAGAAACATTTTGTGTGACAAACATGCAAAAGAATAAGAAATCAGGAAGGGGGCAAATAGTTTTTCACACCACTGTATTGTGGTGCCCGGCGGGTGTCCATGCCCGGCCGGGACGCCTAGGAGGAGTGGAGGAGACAAGGGGGCGTCCTCCCTGGTGGCTTTGGGGACCACGGGTACGGAGCTTAGAAGCTCAACCCTGTAGGGGCCCGTGGTCACCGCCAGGGGGCGCGCCGATGCCTTGGGAACATTGTCCCTCAGTACTTCCGCCACACCGGGAAGTGCTGGGGGGAAGAGACTTGAGGGCACCCGGTGGACTTCCGGCTTCTCCTTGAGAGCTTCCGCCACACAGGGGTGTGGCTACGGAAGTCCTGAGGATGCACCTGGAGCCCATCCGGGGCACATAAAAGGGGCCGCCTCCCTCCAGTCAGGAGCAAGAGTCGGGAGGAAGAAGACGAAGCGTGGTGGAGAGGAGTGGAGGCGGACCAGAGACTATAAAAGGCATTGTGTTGTGGCCAGGACTGTTAAGGGGTGATTGGTGCTTTGTGCACTGGGTTTGTGCACTTTATTGAATTAATAATGTTTAATAAACGTGTGGTGGACTATAATATGGTGTCCGTCTGTCTGTGTCCGGGCTGCGTATCACAGTATATATATATATATATATATATATATATATATATATATATATATATATATACTAATAAAAGGCAAAGCCCTCACTGACTCACTCACTCACTCACTCACTCACTCACTGACTGACTGACTCACTCATCACTAATTGTCCAACTTCCCGTGTAGGTGGAAGGCTGAAATTTGGCAGGCTCATTCCTTACAGCTTACTTTCAAAAGTTAGGCAGGTTTCATTTCGAAATTCTACGTGTAACGGTCATAACTGGAACCTCTTTTTTGTCCATATACTGTAATAGACTGCAGCTCGATGGCCGTGGGAGGCGGAGTTGCGTATCGCGTCATCACGCCTCCCACGTAATCGCATGAACTGACTGTGAACGCAGTACGTAGAAAACAAGGAAGAGACCCAAAGAGCGCTGAAGAAAACATTCATTACACAATTGAGAAGGCAGCGAAACAATAAGAAGCAAGCGAGTGACGCATACAAGCATATTCATAAGTGCAGCTACTGCGGAACAAAGCATGGTGTAAACCGTAAGTTTAAATTAAGTTTATAGAAACGCTCCCGCTGCCGTTTGCAATACCATATTCGCGACATACAAGTTTAAGGAGAAGACACGAGGTATAAACGAGACTTTGGATCACTTTATAACGGAGTTAAAATTGCTGTAGCGAGAAACTTTTAAGTGCCGGGTCTTAGCTAACATTAAATAAAGCCGTGGACATGTCACAGGTGTCTGGTCACACTTACAGGTAATCTAACTTAGACACCAATAAAATATCCGACTACGCCACCCAGTTTTATTAAGAGACTGGGAACTCCTGAAATTTACCAATAATAGCACACAGGTTTCTTTAAATTGGGCGGTGAGTAAACACACAATGAAAGACACAACAGTAATTTCAGAGAAAGGCAACAGTAAGTTCTATTGTACAAGACAATATAAGGTACATTAAAAAGATAAATGAACATAACAGAACCTAAACATATCAGGAATTAATTTCCCTTTTTTAAAAGGAAAATACACAGTCCACACTCTAAAAGTCCGTAAAAACAAGAATTGGAGGATACAACCTTTAGTGGTGCAGAGTCCAGTTTGGGCACTGTGTTAACCCAACACTTAATTGTTCATGGATGCACTCTGTTCTCCGGCAGAAGTTGTGTCAAATTGCTGACTCCCTGTCAGCGTCTCTTCGTTGTTCCTTTTTCTTCCACTCTGGGCTCCTTGTGTTGCTGGGACCTAGGCACGCCTCATTCCTCGTCTGTCAGCTTCGCTTGGTCCTCTCATGCGGCTTCCCTCTTTCGCTGGACCCACAACTGGTGTCTCCTTGTGGAGCTGTCTCTTCCTCCCTGGAAGTAAATGTTGCCGTCCTTGTGCCTCACGTCGTGCCAGCCAGGTACCCTTGTCTGCCTGCGAGCCCCTGTGCCCTGTCCGAGTGTCTTGGCAGCGTTTCCTGTGGACTCTCCCTCCTGCCTTCTGCTGGCCAGCAGTTTATATTTACTTCAGCCCCTGCTGTTGTCAGTCCTGGACAAACAGTTTAATCAATGGCACATCTAAATTGCCTGGGTTTAACAATTAATAAAAACACATGTTAACAAAATGTATGGTTACCAAACATTAATAAGTACAGATATGCTGATTAGGAACCAATATTTCCAAGCCAGGTAAATACAGACATTCTACCAAGGCCAGACTTCAAAGCAGTGACTCCCTTGCAAGACAGCAAATACCATTAATAAGTACAGACATGCTGATTAGAAACCAATATTTCCAAGCCAGATAAATACAAACATTCTCTAAGGCCAAACTTCAAAGCAGTGACTCCCTTGCAGGACAGCAAATACCATTAATAAGTACAGAAAGCCTTTTAACTTCTCACCCCCCAGTCCCAACATTGGGTGCCTAATGGAACCACCCAGTGCACAAAAAAAAATGTAAAAGTGTCCCCCTCTGACAGACATCACAACATCACACAAGAGAGCGGCTCACGTGAACTGACTGAACGCAGCACAAGTGATCATTTCACCCATCAGGTGAATGGCGATTTGTGCATAGCAGTGGTCAGCTTCTAGTTGTTTCTGTAGCACTGCGAATCTGTGGCTGCCTCGGTGATGGACAAGCAACCCTCAACAGATGCAGTAGTCAAACCTCTGCGTGACTCAAAAGAGTTCAGAAGTCTCTCTCTCTCTCTCTCTCTTTCTCTCTCTCTCTCTCTATATATATATATATATATATATATTGTGTTCAAAAAATGCTTTAGTTGCCTCACATTTTTATGCAATAGTTTCGTTCACCCCACTAAATTAAAGCTGAAAGTCTGCACTTCAACTGCATCTGAGTTGTTTCATTTAAAATTCATTGTGGTAATGTACAGAACCAAAATTAGAAAAAAGTTGTCTCTGTCCAAATATTTTTGGACCTAACTGTATATACGATACACTATCTGTCAAACAATACAAAGAATACACAACACGTGTTCCACCCTTATTGGGGCTCGTCAGGTGTATGCAATTTCCCTTCCCTTTATGGGGACTGAAACTCAGACGTCAGCCCCTGAGGAGATAGATGCCTCTGACGCTGCGCCATGGCTGCTGGTTTGCTTATTTGGCACGGTGAAGATCGGAGAATAACATTCTTTTTTAAGTCTGAATTGCAATCTAATTATTAGGTGGTTACCTATCAGGTAACACTTGTGGTTGGTCAGCCAGTCAGCAAACATCCACCACATCCTCTCAGTTGTGAGAAGCAGCTCATAGATATGCGATACAGTATCTGCCTAACAATACAAAGAATACACAACACATGTTTCACCCTTATTGGGGTTCGTCACGTGTATGTGGCGTAAAGGCGAAAGATGGCACTGTTTGGATCCAGTAAGAGGTTGGACATCATCCTGCCAGTGAACCTGCCACACATGCACGTCCTTCAACGAAACAGCAGGGTCTACAGAGCTTGCCAAGGTAACATGCAAAGTTCTGTTTGCGATTATGTTTTTTGATGATCTTTATATGGAAAATATTTATTTGTTACTTATATAAATGCCATATCGAATGTTATTTACCTTTATTTACTTATCTTCCTACAGCGTAAAGTCACAAGTAGACTGTAGAGCTTCCTGTGTTTGATCGATATGGGCCTGCTGACAAAGTACATTTCACAGTGTTTTCACAGAATTAGAGAAAAAGCTCATTTCAGACAGGTGAACTATGAACATATGTTTCGAAAACCATATAGAAAAAAAAAATTAAAAGTTATGAGGACAGCTGCGGAGCAATGAGGTAGAGTTAAAAATATACTAAATAAGCAATTTCAAACCAGTAGAAGCAACAGAAAATAGTTATTCTCAGTTGACAAACAGTAGCCATATAACTCCATCTTTTCATTTCAAACCTGCTTATTCGAGTTAAGAGTTTAGATGTCTGGAACATATCCAGGCAGCAACAGTTATGGCTGCTCCCATTAGGGGTTGATTTGGCAATTCTAACAGGGCATTAACCCTTTGAAGGGCACACTAACATACACCCAACTCCCACACTAAATAGAACTTCATGAGCACATGAAAGAAATCATTAACAGAGAAATTAGAAGTAGCAAAAGGCAGTCAGATAAAAATATTGTTAGTAATACCAAAGACCACTCTAAGAGGTTCTATCAGTGGTCCAGTATTGAGAAAAGAGTCAAGGAAGAAGAGATGAAGTGTATTAAGAGACGGTGGTGAAGTAAACATAGAAAAAAAATACATCAGAAATTCATAACTTATTTTTTTTCAGAAGTTTTCTCTGTAAAGAGGTCAATAACCTGCCAGTGGCTACATGCTAAAAGACATGAACATTGTAATGAATAAAGTATTACTATCATTAAAAAACATAAAAGCAAATAAATCACCCCAAAGGAACAACATTTATCCAAGAGTAGTCACAAAAAGTAATGATTATATATAGCACCGTAGCCTGAAATATATTCTTGTCAAAAATAAGTGCATATTAGGAAATTCCTAGAAAAATGAGGCAGCAAAAATTATACTATTATATGAAAAAGTAGATCAAGTCTGGTAACTATAAATGAGTTACCTTAATGTATGACTTGAGAATTAATGCAGGCAATTATAAAAGGAAGAAGAAAAAACATACAGAGTACAGGTGTGCAATGTGTTTAGGGAGAGTGGATTGTGCTGTGTAAGGGATCAAGAAAAGAATATGCCCATAGTGGTGCATAAATTATTTCCTACATCTATACTTTAAAAAGGTTTAATTTCTAGTCTATAAAGCATAGATCCAGGACACAACATTGGTCCAAGCAGAACATAAAAGAAGTTTATTTCAGAATTACTGTATGTAATGCAAAAAAGATTTGTACAACAGGATTTAGTGCTGAGTGTCCTGCTTCTTGTAATTTAAATATATTAAAAGTTATTATGTTTTTTCTAATTAAAGTCTACAAGTAAACAAAAGGAGATGGATCAGAAGATATACTACAGTCAGTAAAAATTACAGAGGACCATGGACACAGTACATTCATGGAATAATGCAGAATGTCACAAATAAATTTTAAGGTAAATTAATTTAAAGCACTACCTTTCGAAAGACCAGGTATCTACTCATTTTTCAATGCTCTTATTTCAAATTTGAGGCTAAGACAAGCTTGAGCCTGTTAATTGTTGGAAGCACTGTGAGCAAGGCAAGAGTTCACCATTGATGGATGCAGGACTACAGGAGAGACTGCTCACTATCAGCAACCAGTTGAAGTGATAAAAATGTTGAGAGGATTTTCAGTTATAGAGCACTGTATGAATAGAATAAAAGTGCCAAGAAAATGTCAAGAAATATTATGCTTAGACTGTGTAACGTAGGTGTAGAGGACAGATCTGAAATACTGTAGGCAGTCCTTGTCTTCATATTAGAATAAAAAAGATATACAAGCACTAGATAAAAGACAAGAGAATAGCTACTACAGAAATTCTAGGAATGCAGAACATGAGCTATGAGAAAACGTCAAAGAAATTTCCATCTTAAGCAAACCGAGACTACAAAGTGACATAACAGAAATATTTAAACTTGTGAAGGGAATATGTAAGGTTGTTGGCCACTGCTACTTTAAAATCTGTTCTTCTGCAGTAACATAAGGACTTAGATGGAAGATGAATAAAAGTGAACTCTGCATTTATATCAGGGTGCATTTTTGTCCACACAGCAGACTATGGATACTTAGAACAAGGTACTTGGGCAGGCAGAGAAGTACCTTGTAGATCCAAAGATGCTTTAAAATGTTAGGTGATTTGAAATTGGTGGGATCATTTGTCCACAATTAAGCACCTTCCTTCTGGTCTGAAATTATAAATTCTCTGTTACTGATATCATTCAAATACTATACAGGCCATAATGGAATTATTAAAGGTATCATGTTTATTTCAAATTAAATAGATTTCTATTAGAAATGATTTATCTCCCAAATCAGTATACTATAGTCTATTGATGTGCGGCACACATTTTATATTAAATAACTTTCCTTCTCTGCGCATTCCGTTCTTATTTCTCAGAAATGTAAAAGTAATTATCTCTTATTATTTTGCATACAATATATCTTGTACAAATGTGTACGTTTTTCTACAGTGTTGTAAAACCCCCAGCTTTCTTTGTTGTAGATATGTACAGTATCTGTTTCATAGGTTTGTTGCTTCACTGATTCTTCCCATTAATAAGTTTTGTTCTCTTTAGGCAATGATTGCAATGACTGTTGCTGCTTTACCAGGAACTGATGTCATCAAATGGAACCCAGCATTCATCAAGTGTTCTAATCCCTAATGTAATGTTTCTCTGCTAGCTCGTCATCAGTGATAGCAAGACAGTGCTCCTCATCTGTTGGTCTGGAGTTTACTTTTTAACAATTTTCAAACTGCTGTCTTTCTGTCCCTACTGTAAAAGTCAGCCCTCCTATTACAGTATTCTCCACATCATTAGACTTTAATCAGAAAGAGCTACGGTTGCCTAACTTTTTATCTGCAGTTTTCTGACAGATCTTCACATTTGTCAATTTTCCTCTCAAAGGCCTCCTTACATTGACTCTAATTGCACTATCCACTTCAATGCATTATCCACCTCATGTGTTCCAAAATGGAGTTATATAATACGAGAGAACTTGAACTTATTACTTATATGGAATTATGAAATCAGACATTACCAAGGTATTTTAGAGTGAAATGTGCTACACAGTGTAAGAAAACTAGGTCTGAGTTGAAGATTATGGGTTCTCCAGCAAGATAAAGACCCAAAGCACACATCCAAAAGCACACAAGAATGGTCGAAAAGGAAAGTATGGACCGTTTAAAACTGGCCAGCAATGAGTCCTGATCTCAATCCTATTTAAAATCTATGGAAAGAACTGAAATCTGCCACTGGGGAAAAATTACTTTGAAATTACTACATGTAAGTTGAACAATAATGTTTACTGGTTAAAGCACTCTAGATATCCAATTAAAATACTTTGATGATAACAAATTTGGTATGTTTCCATTCATTTCCGAAGTTATTCTACAAGTTATGCAAAAAATGAAAGGATGCCAATAATGGGGACCAGGACTGTAGCTTGTTTTGTTCAGTATTGAGGAAGTTAATTTTCTTTAATCACTTTCATGGTTTCATTTTATCTTCATCTGCAATTGTTTACAGCTTAATAAAATATAAATTTCCTAAATAATGTCTTTGATGGTTTTAATTAATTCCCATTTAATTTACCACTAGAGTAACTATTGTAATGAAGCAAATGTAAAATATTTTATCTAGGCAGAGCAATGTAGAATGTTAACACTCCTTAAATTTTAAATTTCTGAACTTATTCTAGTGTTAAGAAGTTAAAAAAACGTCTTTTTTGAAGTGTATGAAATACAATGTTCTTTATTTTATGTGTTTTCAAAATGTATGCATTAAAATAAGTATAAGCAAGTTGTGAAACTATAAAAGTCATATTACAATGTGTAACATGTAGTCAAATATACAATCAACTAGTCATTTAGCCCGTTACAATAACGGGCGCTAGAACAGTAGTGCATAAACATTAGTAGGAACAGTCTATATTAAATGGCAAGGGACTTTGACCTCATTGTTTTTGTTGGTCGTATTTTTCTTTCTTTCAGCCTTTCTTTTGTTGATGTTTACTTGCTGAGCTGACCGTTCTTCGTGGGCTGCCGCTGTGTATTGTGTGTCTTTAATTTTCTGTGACAGTAATACTGTCTTGTACGGCTCTATTCAATAAGGGCGCGTAGATAATTTAGTTCAAATGGCTCTGGAATATGTGAAGAGCAACAGGAGCAGATCTTTATTTACGCGCGCCTTTATTCGCTGCGCCCAATTGAGGTCATCCTTTTGAGGCTCGCTTTTTTGTGCGCGCACTTATTGAAGGATGCCTGTGCGCGCCCTTATTGAAGGATACCGTCTTGTACGTCCGCTGGCTTGTACGTCCATAATATACGTCCGTACGTCCGTAATATACCTTTAATTTTCTCTGGCGGTAATACAGGCGTGCGCGTCGGTAATATGCCTTTATTCTCCTCTGACAGTAATACTGGCTTGTATGTGGCTGTAATATGTGTCACTGTATTATGTACCTTTATTTTCCTCTCGCAGTAATACTGGTTTGTATTTCCGTAAAACGCCTCTAACTTTCTCTGACAGTAATATCGCGCATAGCACCGTGCCCCGCGCATGCGCACTTCACCAGAAGACACCCACACACGTACACCTGGACGCACATAGGGATTTTATATATATAGATACAACAATTTCAAAAGACAGCCTTACATTAAATGTAAAACCCCACTATTACCCAGTTTAGAGAGAGCTACCTGAAAAAAGACCATTATACAATAGATCAGACATGGACTCAAACACAGACGAAAAACAGAAATACTGGAAGGAAAATAGCAGATTTACATTACAACAATATTAATACATTTGTACCAAATGCTGAAGAAACTGTACACTGTTACAGGCTAGGATTGTATTTTAGTTTAAGATAATAAAAGACATTTGTGTTCCCACTGAATTAAGCAAAATTCGCCAGTGTAGTGTAAGAAACAAGGGTCATCTCTACATAATTTAGTCCCATCTACAATTAGTAATAATTGCAGGTCCAATTTTAGCATTGTAATTTTAAGATGAATTACATCTAACAATCTACCCAGGGTTCAAATTATTTTACTGCCTGAAGGGATCCTACTCTGCTGGGCCCTTGAGCAAGGTTCTTAGCCTGAAAATTGCTCCAGGGATGCTATACAATGGTTGACCCTGCACTCTGACCCCTAAAGGTTATGAGAAATGATTATTTCCCCTCAAGGATTGCAGAATCAAAATCATATTTTGCTCAGAGTGCTGGAGAATGTATTAATAGAGAGGTCTCTTTAATAGTGTTGCATGCCACAACAGTAATTGATGAACTCTAGGAATACTGCCAGCATTTTCCTCATTAATAGCTGCAATATATTTAAGAGTGGTTGGTAATGGAAGCTTCGGACTTGTAAACAGAAATTTGCTGAAGATATTCCATATTTAAGATATAGCTGATCAAACAACTTCTCACTATAAAGATTTCTGAAAGTGGTGATACTTAATGACTTCCATAAATTACAGTAAATACTGTATAAGTGAAGGACTGGAATACAAAAACTCTGCTACAATGGAGCTACAAGGAACTGATTTTGTATTTCTTTGAGTGAGTTGTACACAACTGGATGACTAATAAACTGATTGTAATTATTAAGTAAGTTAACCTGAAAGAGCATGCTTTTATTCAAATTAACTTTGAGCCTAGGTTACCTAAGCCATGTATCTGGTTGACTTAGTACAATTGGCAATGATGAGTTTGGATTGGGCATGAGGAGAACTATAGTATGTTTCTTGGAATAACAGCTTTCAGTTTAATCTGTATGTATTTATAGTTAGGACATTAATTTTTCTAGTTTGCAAGTTTACTAAGGTAAGCTCTATTTTATATCTCCTGAAGAATGTAGAAGATGGTTGTGGTGAAGCAGGAGCTATGTTCTCAGGCAAAGCTTTTGAGTTACCGCTTAGTCTGCATACTCATCCTCTACAGTTGAGTGAGAGGCAAACAAAATAATACAATTTATTTTTTTTGCATATAATGACTTTGCAAGTCAAAATGTCTGAAATTAGGTTCCTGTAAAAGTTTCTTGTTTTACATTATGTGACAGTATGGAAAACTTAACAATAAAGGAAGACTTCAGAGAAGTGCAGCTTTTTGGGATAGAAATGAGTTTGATTAGATGGTTTGGACATGAATTTAAAATTCCCACAACAAAATTAGCAAGGGGCACCCCAGGACACAGTGGGGGATTATATATCTGGACCAGTATGGGAGAATCTAAGAATTCCTTGGCAGGTACTGAAGGAAGGTGTTCGAGTTAACATGACCTGTTCAGTACAGCTAAGCATGTGGCCACTTTGCACCTCACTAAGAAATGCAAAAAAAAAAGATTATTGGTAAATGTTACTGAAGCAGAATGAAATGTGCAAAAAATGAACATACAAATTTAAAGCATGTCTTCTTATTAACAGAAAATCATTTTAAACTACTGATAGTTTGGCCAGTCTAAAATGAATATATGGATAACATAACAAAATACTAAGTTATCAAGTAATAATAAAAATTGGTGCGGTATAACTTAATTACCATAAAAGGAGGGGTGCTAAATGCTGGAATGTTTAATAAACTTACTTCTCAATTTTATTAATGAAAGATACCAAAATGTATAGAGTCATTCACTGACAGAAATAATACATTGAATTTTAGCAAAATTTTCAATAGAAAAAGAATTCCTTCCATTTCTGTATTTTCATTAAAAATATAAGAAGAAACTCAATGAAAAAAAAGACTGGTACTTTAAATAATAGCTTAGGTGATAAGTATTAATTCAATCATAATTTATGGACTGCAGGGGTTTGGCATTTCCAAAACTAATTGATTGCCTAAAAGAACCTATGATCTGCTCTGCTGCTGATTTCACATTAATGATTATTATCACAGTAGTAACTGCCAGTAACTGCAAGATGCAGCCAGTCTAATAGTAATATAATATCCTTATTGGTACAGAAATTGTAGACAATTTTATAGAGCAAATTTTTGTTTGAAACAATGTATTTGTTACAGGAAAGATACACAAAAGGTATACAAAACAACAGCATGTTTACTGTTAAGCATATATTGCTTTTATCATATATTGCTACCTATCATAATTGTTATAGCAAATTATGTAATAGATAAGCTATTTTTAATAACAAAATATTAATTAGACTTCTTCTTTATCCAGACTGCAAAACTAGGTTTGAGCTTATAAATTGCTCAAGACCCTGAAATTTTAGATCTAGTTAGCAAAAAGAGAGACAAACATAAAGTATTATTTAGCCTCATGAAAGAAAGAATAGAAATACTAAATGCAGTACAGTACATTTTGATTTTTCCTTTTAACCCACCTAAGATGAGACTAAAGTACTACTTCACTATTGAAGATGATCTTTCCAGATGACCTGGATCTTTTGTTGCAAATACCGAAGTATGGCTAAATGCTTTGTGATCATAATTTAAGTGTGTAAAATCAGATAAAACCTATGGCCGACATGGAAACATTTGTAAATCCTTACAAGCACTCAGGGATCAGTTGGCACACCTTTCTCAGAACAATGGCCCATCATGACAGTATTGGACAAAAGCTGCAATGAATTCTGGACTAACTTTTAATCTTTAAGTTTGTAAATTAACAAAATACAAAAGATTAACCAATGAATAGATCATCACGATATTTAATGGCAAATTGGATTAATGGTAGTAAATAATATAGTTTTGTCCATTTTTTCAGTATCAACTGTACCATACTTGCCAAAACTGTGGCAAAACCTCCAAAATGTATAATTTAAAGATATCCATCCATCCATTTTCCAACCCGCTGAATCCGAACAAAGGGTCACGGGGGTCTGCTGGAGCCAAACCCAGCCAACACAGGGCACAAGGCAGGAACCAATCCTGGGCAGGGTGCCAACCCACCGCAGGACACACACAAACACACCCAGCACACACTAGGGCCAATTTAGAAACGCCAATCCACCTAACCTGCATGTCTTTGGACTGTGGGAGGAAACCGGAGCACCCGGAGGAAACCCACGCAGACACGGGGAGAACATGCAAACTCCATGCAGGAAGGATCCGGGAGTCGAACCCAGGTCCCCAGGTGTCCCAACTGCGAGGCAGCAGCGCTACCCACTGCGCCACCATGCCGCCCCAATTTAAAGATATCTTAAAAGAAAAGATTATTAAAATTTGACTTTTTAAACATGCTTCTTCATTATAATGTATATGTGTGTGTGCTTACTATCTAACTTACTGTAAGAATTTAAAATCCTTTAAAAACTTTACATTATTACTGATTTTATTTATAAGGCCCCACCCTGGAATGTGGCCAACTACATTTATAAGTCTGTTCTGCCAACATGTAAGAACCTAAATTGTTTGTTCTCTTAATTGTAAACATTCTTACATTGCTTGTTAACACGTTTACAGTAATCCCCTTCATTTTAGAGTAGATTAAATTAGACATGCGAAAAGACAATTTCCCCTCGGGATTAATCCAGTGTACTAAATACCAAAAAAAACTTTATCAATCCCTTGGGGAAATTTAGATGAATACAGCAGTAAAAACATATCAAACAAGGATAAAGACTCATAGGACAAATGAGTCAATAAAATCAATAAAATATATTGTGGAATAAGTCTCTTTGTAAAAGTGCTCCATGACAGTGTCTCCTAGACATCATGACGGCATCCAATTTTGCCAACTTCCTCTTTTCCACAACAGGTTTCCAGTGTGCCCAGGATCCGCCCTGTGATGGAGCAAGCTTTTTTGATAAGTTTGTTGAGGCATTGTGCATTTTTTGAGCTCAAGTTGCTTCCCCAGGAGACTGCAGCACAGAAGAATACACTGGCTACTACTGCCTCATAGAACATTCCCAGCAACTTGTTACATACATCAAAAGGCCTAACTCTCGTTAGGAAGTACAGTCTGCTCTGGCCCTTCTTGTACAGTCCAGTTTGATGTTTATATGAACTCCCAGGTATTTGTACAGGGCAGAGTGCTGGCTCTTAGGGTACAGATCTGTACCGGCAATCGGAAAGTTGCCAGTTAGAATCCCATAAATGCCAGAAGTGGTTCCATTCCATATGGCCCTTGAGCAAGGCCCTTAACCTGCAATTGCTCCATCCTGGGTATGCCATTAACCTGAATCCAGCCCTGTAAGCAGGTCCTCGAACTTGCAGGATTGGCACTCCAGCCACTGTAAAACGTCTTAAGACTGTTCCACTCCATTCAAAGTAGTGCAGTGCTGACGTGTCACCCATTGCACGGCTGTGCTCGGGTTCTAATTTGGGATCCTGAGGTGGTTCATCGTGTGGTGGCTGCAGCAACATGGCATATCAGTGCATGCCCCAGCCTCAGGTATTTATAGCTGTGCACTACTTCACCTTCACCTTGCTACATATAAGGTTAGTATAAACATTCTCTTATTAGAATGAGAATCATGTATCCATGATGACCATGCACATCAGGCTTCAGATGTAACATCTGTTAGCATTTCCTACTTTTTGAAGTACTTGGTCTTTGTCTCCAAACAAAATTATTTCTCCTTTGTTGCCTGTATGCCTACATTACATTCAAAAAATTAAAGAAGTTAGATTATAACCTGTACATTTTCTTTAAGTTTTGTGAAAAGACAGAGATAAAAATGTAAAAAAAATGAAAAGAAAACCCCATTTATTACTGGTTTGCATAAGATGGAATGAAAATAATGCTTTTAGATAACACCAACATCACCTTCAGCAGTATGGTTAAACAACCAATGTCATAATGGTAGTTTTATTTTCTGTGGATCAGAATAAGCGGGTGGTGAGTGGAGTGAAGGCTGAGTCAGTATTCTTCAACTGAGTCATCAGCTTCCAGGCTGAAGAGGAAAATAACAAGCATGTTAGAAGCTGTGTAACCTCAAAGTCTGTCCCTGTAAGACCTGCAGTACACATATGCACAGTGCAGTCCTCTCCACTAAAGTTAAGTGAAGCCCATTTCAAAGTTGTCCTCTTAATATTTGAAGCAATTATGACTTTGATCCCATTCACTCTTCAAAACATATTAATGTTAAAGTTGTAGCGGTGCTTAAAACTTCAATTCCTAGCAGACCCTGAGTGGCTCTGATTGGTCATCTGCTGAAGGCGCAGGGGCTGTTGGGTACAAGGAGTCTGGCACAACATTTAAAAGGGGGTCAGTGATACCAAAAAAGGAGAGGTATTTTGTGTTTTGTGTCTGAAGTTCCTGTCTGTCTACCCTCTGTTGTCATACCTGTGGATTCTTGTTTTGTCCTGGATCATCTCTTGTCTTGGGGTATGGTCTGTCTGGTGTCTTCCTGCACATGAGGACTGTCCGAGGATTTGTTCCCATCCTGTGAAGAAAGGAGCACTCCTGATCCCATTCATCCGTCTTCATTTTGTCAAGAAATACCAATAGGACTATCTTTACATACCCATTCAACGTGCTGATTTCTGGGCTATCTACCCCCATCTTTGTATTTCATCTGTTGCCGTTTTCCATGGACTTTATAGTGAGTGTTTATTGTTGTGGTTTGTTTTCGTGTTTAATGTACATCGCCGTAAGGGGAACAGGGGTGGGATCGTTGTTTTCATTTATCATTGTTTAAAACATTCTTTATTGGTGGTTTTATTACCGGTGTTTTTTTGTCTCTGCTTGTGAGTGCATGAGGGTTGGGCCAAGGCTGGGTGCATCCCTGAAATCTACACCAAAAAAATAAATAAATCACATTCTCTTCAATGGTGTGAATCTTAACGGCAGCGGACCACTACAAAGTTGTGCTGGAAAATAAATTAGCAGATTGTAGAAGGTTTAGAAAGAAGGTATATTGATAGCTAAAGATGTAGAAATAATAGCCTTTCTTTTAGAATTACCTGTATGTACGTGAATTGTCAGAAAACAGGCTGGAGTCAGAGCACAGAAGTCATAAAGTACCAAAATGATAAAGTAACATTCTATGTGTTTATATGCACTTTAATAACCTGGTTATCCACAGAGACCTGATTTCTAAAATACCATGTAAAACCTTATTATGGTTTGTGAAACCAGGTTAATATCTATCTATCTATCTATCTATCTATCTATCTATCTATCTATCTATCTATCTAATACACATAGATTTTATGTGCAAGTAACCCAGCTATGTGGTCATGTAAGCCTTTAACTGGGTTACTGTTAAGGATTTTGTAAGTATGCACATGTCCATTGCACTTTGTTTGCCTGCGCATGTATTAGCTTCACACATGCTTTCAGCATTCATGAGTAGACGCGTCCACAAGATAAATTTCCTCAGGCAAATTATTAGGTAATTGCATTACTCACTCTCCAGGTTGAAGTAATCCGTTTCAGTACTTCAGAAATCACTAAATTTATGTTGATGAGAGAAATGTACAGTGCTAAGTTCAGCAGCACAATCTTAGAAATAATGTTGGGGTTATATGTTAAAAGTAACATGTTAAGCAGTCCAATTACTTTTAAGGTCGGAGACGTAAAAAGAGGATGGGTGTTATTTACCTCACAGCTCATGATGGGCCAAAAGTATTTATAAAGCACAAGGAAATGATTATGCTTGGCTGTAGTTCTGGTCAGTTTCATTAAAGTTCATATATGGGTTTAGAATTTAATAACAAATACTGGCCAGTCAAATGTGCAATTCTTCATATTAAGGAAGGTAACACAAAGGTAAGGCACAGTTTACACATTACATTTTATAATAAATAACTATATAACACATTTAATTACTTTTTTGGAATTAATTAGTAATGCAACTAATTTACTTTACTTACACTGCTTTAGGAGACAGAGATTAGTACAGTAACTCTTTTTTGTGCAGTTTAATGACATTGGATCATTTTCCAAAGTGAGAACTCCATACATAGGTGGACTTCAGTATGTAAACATGGGTTTTTAAGAAACCAGGTTTCAGTTACTCACCTTATCCCGCTTTTGTGTGTGCATGCAAATACACTGAGCAAGAGACAAAAAAATGAACCAAGATGCCTTTAAATCTGCTTTTTCTATTACATTGATTTTGGAGGGTGTTTTGTTTTATTCATATTTTTGTACCTTTATGTAAAAATTTTTATTGCTTCTACCATTTCTATAATTTATTACATTGGTTATTTGCCATGATCTATACATTGCTGTGGGAAAATTCTAGATCAAGAATTCTGAATATTCCATTGGTTTTCTAATTTATTTGAAAGCTAATTATTTTTTGTCATGTTAGATCCTGACAGCACCACTATTTTTTGCTGTTTGTGTCTCCCATATCCTTGGGAACAATCCCAGTATTCTGTGAGAAATGCACGCTGATGATATTTGAATTGGTGACAGATTTAAAGGTTATCCAAAATTATACCATAGTATCCAAATTTAGGATCCCAAAACCCTTTCTATGCTTGTCTTTGTGATTTAATTATTTTTGATCTCCTGGTATTTGCCTTTGTGCACTTGTTTCTTGGTTTCAAATTCTTGTCTTGTGCTCAGTATTTTTTATGATTTGACCTCACAGTTTTGGGGGCAGTTCCTAGATCGAAATGGATAGGCAGCCCCGCCTGTTAGGGAACCACCCACAAAACACAAGGAACATAATAGAACACATACCTTTGACAACAACTCATTTATAGGTTTTTCCATCTCATAATCCTGCCAAATAAATTTTATTTCCTGTTCTCTCAGTGCAGTATATATACCAGGAAGATATTATTATTGTTTTCATCTCAAAACATAGTATGCATTGACACAAAGCCATTACATCATGTTGCATCACATGGCTAGTGCTGTAGTCAACAAAAATATGGATGTGCTCATGAAGACAAAAGTGATTAACACTTGACAGGTAAGCCACAAAACAGGTAATGATAAAATGTGACCAAATTTCAGCAACCTGAGAATAAATAAAAGGTAGCAAATAAAAAATTATTAAAAATAAATTACTGCCTTTTTTTGATTATTTAGAAATTATATGTTTTGTGTTGGTATACAACATTTAATTTTATTCTAAACAGTTAACATTCATTGACAGTGTATATTGCATTTATAATATGAAAGGCCTTCATAAAAATTCTAAGAATAAACAAAATCAATATGAACATGGAGCTTTTAGTTTCAAGGACCACAAATCAGTAGCAGCACAATCATGTTGTTGTTTATTTTTATTGTAATTTTTTGGAGCTTCTACAAGATTTTAATTTCCTATCGGGAACAAATAAAGTAGAATCTATCTATCTGATTTTATAAAATAGCAGGCCCAAAATCAGTCAATAGTGAGCATAATGTAATTTTTATTATTGCTAAATACAGGGTGAGTCAAAATTATGTTAACATTTGAATGGTGGAAACAATTTATTCACAAAACATACTTCATATGTGCAACATGATTTGCAGTAATATCTCAACCTGTTCACCATCCTGTTCAACAGTCCATATTCTGTCCTTCATGTCATTGATATAATGAACTTTTCTGCTATACATGCTCTCCTTCACCATGCCCCATAACCAGAAATCACAGGGTGTCAAATCAGGGGTGTGTGGAGGCCATGGCACTGGTTCACCACGACCTATCAACCAGGAAAGGTGTGGTAGAGATAAAAATAATCCATTAGTGTTAACATATTTTTGACTCATCCTGTATATAAAGATTTAAATACCAGTTCATTTTAAAAGTCCAGTAATAACGAAGTAAATAAAAGCATCTCTTTTTTTGTGTGCTTGTCTAGTTCAAATTGATTTTTGTCAATACTAATTTAAATTCAGTTACAAATGGTACAAAATAAACTAACTGTCTACCTTTTGATAATACATACAAGATACCATCACAAGGCACAATGCCCAAATAATATGTTTTAATTTAGACAAGTAACATTATATTACAGCAAACAAATAAATTATCATTTTTGACAACAGTACTGGCATTCCTTGTAATGTATTAACAACCATTGAGTTAAACTTGACTCAATTAATTACATTACTAATTAATAACCTCCTGTTAATTTAATCGGTTTTGACTGATTGTTATAAAGTCAATATTATTTTCTAAAATTTGTTATAAACACAGTAAAATCACTTATCATATATAAGCTAGCCATAATTTTTAAGAGTACTACTATAACAGTTAACAATATAACATTATAATAGCAGCTTTATAATTCATTAATAATTTAATCATGGGAGATGTATATTAAAATGCATGTATGCAATATAAGCTAATTTTTAAAAATAAATTAAAAACTAATCTACAAAATAGGGTGGGACAATGAGCAAAGTGTGTGTGCATTAGAAGTGTAAACTTCTGGCCAACTAACAATATGATACAGTATAGACACATGAAGAAACCATGCTATATAAAAATGTTCCCAGGAATTCTTCATGCAAGCAAAATTCAAAACATTCTCTACGTGGGTATTAAATATAATCAAATCTGTTCTAAATATAATCCTATCAGTCATATTACAAACAGGGCCGGCTCTAGAATTTTTGCTGCCCTAGGTGAATCTGTAAATGATGAGACCAATCGCATGACCTTTCTATGACGTAAGAGTTTCAGAAATGTAAGATTATTATCACTGTTTATAATCCGATAGTTTGCATGGATCATAGAGGTAATGCAGGCATTTTATATCGGCTAAAATTCTATATTTGTTTTAATGAAGTTCAAAATTCTTGGTAAATGATGCCAAAGAAAAAAAGCAGTTTACTACAAAAATTAAGTAAATGAATGTAAATTTGATTTAACATTTTAGATGGATTATATTTTATTTAAAAATGTGTAAATACAAACATGATAATATATAAATATAACAAAAATAAATAGGTTAATTGGTCTAATTAATTGAGAACAAAAATTTAGTTTTAAAAAGTAAACTATACTTATAATTATGTTTAACTAAAGGTATTTACAAATATTAAAGTAAAAGTCATTGAAATTTAAAAACTGACTTCATCTTTGCAAACTTAGAAACAATTTATTTTAAATTCATTGTTTAGACCAGTAATAAGGTTGCTGAAAACAACATACAGTATATATAAACTGCACAAATGACTGCCTCATTGTATAAAAGGGTTTTCTGTAATTATTTTCTAATGTCTAAAATTATTTCTGGTAATACTAATCTTATATAAAAACGTCTACGCGTGGAAGTGTATGTGTGCCTGTCCGGCCTGGAAGTGAGAGTTGGAGTCGGGGTAAGGGCTCCACCTCCAAGGATACACAAGCACACAAGATACCAGCACGTTGGTGAGATGAAACCTCCAAAGAGTCACTCGCTTAGTGGTTAATACAGGAGTGAGCCGAGCACATTGGCAAACAGTATCCCTTTAACTTTTCCTCCTGCCACTAATACACAAGCGAGGCAAGCACGCCAGCAAAACAAAACCTCTGAAGAAACTTTCAATTACCTGACATCTTGACATTTCAATTTTTTTTCTGACGATTTCAATAGTTCATAGGATCCCTTGCTTTTTACAGCACGGACTTACGCAGCTAGTATATAATAATAATAATTGCTATTATTATTTTTATACACATCATAAAATATGCAAGTCAAGAAATGCCAGGGTAAAAAATGTATGCTGACCAGTTCAACAATTAGACAGAAATCCGTTGCTGGATTATTTTTGTTCCTAAAATTGTTACAATTCATAAAAGATAAATATACATTCCTTCTAAAATTACTTGTAATGGCAATGCACTGTGCTTGTAAAATAAACAAAGAAATGGAAATAAAAATATAAGCATAAATCCAAAATCTTCATTAACTTAATGTCAAAATAAAGAGGCAAAATAAGATAAAGAATAAATTTGTGGAAACAGAAACAGTACTGAAACAAAAGTAAAATTACAAATGTGCACCTAAAGAAGAAATAAAAAACAAGAATGTTCAGCATAAAGAGAACCTCTGTGAAGCGGAATACACTGTAGCATCATCCTGGGGTTTTGGAAGACCACCCGTAAAGGGCTTGTGTAGGTCATAAGATATTGAGACCAAACATCATTAGTATACGAAATATAAAATAATATTGTAGCAGCCAGAAGACTGAAGCACGTATCAATCACATGGGGCCAAGTATGCGCTGGATTACAGCACGAAGACAGCACTTACATATAATGTGATGGGAGACATTGGACAGACCGTAGAACTACCTAGAAACATTCCATCTGTTCCATGGCTTTCTAGCGCATGCTGTTTAAGCCGGAGCACCCTGCAGAGAGTGTTGTTACAGAAGTATCAAGTTCAAGAGGTCTGACTTTTTCCAATAGTGATGACAAAGAGGAGCTGCCAGGGATTTTTTTTTTTTTGCTGTGACACCTAACAGTGGGGAGGTTTAGCAATCTGCCCTTATCCTATTGTTAAATGTTTGAGGTCTAAGATTTACAGATCCTGCATGGTCTTTGCTTGTGTGCCTGTCTCTTCTGTCCATATGCTTATTTAAATATAATACGGTAATGGGTGTTGGTCAGTTGTATTGAGACTAAGTTAGGGTCCGTATTATTTAAAACAGTGTTGTCTCCTCAAATTTTGCCACCCTAGGTAACCATCTAGTTTGTAAAAATGGTACAGCCAAGGTGATGCGTGTCATTTTTACTGCATAATCTCAAAGTCATGTAATCATTGAACACATTTTTTCCCCAAATTTGATTTGCCAAAGTTTGTCAAATCACATGATTACTGATATTAGAAGTACAGCTGGTTCAAAGTTTCAGAGGTAATTAATTTTTTTCTACTTGTCAGCAGTGGAGCCGATACTGCCCAAAAGAATTTGCAAAGACATTAAAATGTTCCACTCTCATAGTTTTTATTGCTTGTCTAGCATATTAGATGTCAAGCATTCTAGGAAAAAGTCTATTTCATTTGAATGCTCCAACCTTAAACACCATTATATAACTTCATTTGTAACACGCCTACTAGGATAGATGCTAGCTAAATTTAATTATTTGACTTTCATAATTGGTTGGATGGATAATTTTGTAATACTACACTGTTTTCATTAAATAACATATTATTGTTTAAAAACAAACTAAAGGCTGTTATATTTCATTGTATGGCTGTCTCATTTATTACTTGGGTCACCAAGCTTTCACTTAGTTTAATTATTTAAATCAATACATTTCTTGACTACTCAATTTCAGCATTCCCAAAGGCGAAAAAGAATTTGTTGCTGTTATCTTGGCAGTGCTGGCTGAAAGCTGATTTATATTTTACACAATATGTGTTGCATAGTCTTTGTTCTGGATTTCATGAGTAGTGAGCCATTTGCAGTAAAGCAAGATAATTCTCTTGAGTATTTGAATGCTTTCTGAACATCCTTTATGTGATTAAAAAAATGAACTTTGTAACTTTCTAACACTGAGAGAGGTGACCACAGATAACTCGGAGCCAAGGAAATATTTTAGTTACAGAGATTCCACAATTACTCTTATTTCACTGTGTCTTCCCTTACCCCACTCATCATGAATTTTCTTTACCTAAGTGAGCTAAATTGGAAAGTGAATTAATTGTTCAGCCGCAGATGATTAATAACATAAACTGCTGACCTTAACATGTGCATTGTGGTTTGGATGTAAAAAAATTCAGTCCAGTGACAAAGAACAAAAAGAGAAGTGAACTGGGAGATGACAACGTTTAGGTTTAGCCAAAAAAAATGTCAACAAACAGGCATACTTCCAGAAGCAGAAAATGAAAAAGGTCAGTAAACAAAACTGAAATATGAGGCAAAAATTATAGTCAAAAAAGGGTAAAAAAAAACCATCCCAACCGTGATTATTCATCTAAATTAATTTTATTTTTTGTGTAGCACTCTGAGAGTATTGTGTTAAGTTTACAGTCAAAATAAAATTACAAATTTTACAAATTATTAATTACATAATGCACACAGTAAAACAAATACTGTATGTAGCATGTATGTCCTTTATAATCTTTGAAATATGGCCAGTTCACAACAGAGAAATGGAAAACAAGAACTCTAGCTAGCAGCATCTCTGGAAAAAATAAGCCCTTGTGGGGTCCATGGTCAGTTATAATTAAAAGTCATAATTGGAATCAAAAACTAAAGTATCTTTTCATTGTTGGATCCTAAGGCTCCAGTATGTCGAGTATACAGGTGCTGGTCATAAAATTAGAATATCAGTTATAATCATCAAAATTAAAAGAAATAAACATTTGAAATACATCACTCTGTGTGTAATGAATGAATCTAATATACAAGTTTCACTTTTTGAATGGAATTACTGAAATAAATCAAATTTGTCATAATATTCTAATTTTATGACCAGCACCTGTAGTTTCCATGAGAAAGAAAACAACATGGAAGTAGTATAGAAGTAAGGCAGTAACAGTTCTTATATTTTTTTGTACAAGTAAGTTACAAGGATGTAACATGCACAACTAATCAGCAGCTCTAGACAGGGTATGCTAGTGTAAAGTAGTAAGTCTTCAGCCTGGATTTATATAAATAAACAAATAGACCATTCCTCAGCTTTGATGTCTTTTACTAAAAAATTACCTCAGAACATTAAAACAGTTTTGATGAGAATACTCCATTGCATCCCAACAAACCTTGTCAATCCTATTTACATAATTCATCCAAAATTACATATTATGTGATAGACTTGATAACATTCCCCTGCTGTTTTATTAATCTTAGGAATCTTTAGTAGACCAGCATCTTCAGATCTTATTCACAAGATGAAACTGGTTCAAAAACGCTTCGTCTGGACTTTTGACAAGTACACGTAAGCACCACCATAGTTCTCCTGTTTTAGCTTCCCTTCATTGGCTTCCAGTCTGTTACACGGGTGGATTTTAATGAACTATTGTTTACTTGTAAGTGCCTAAATTGGTTAACACCTTCCTAACTCTCCTGTCTCAGACAGTCTCAGTAGTGCCAAGGGCTCAACTAAAACTTAAAGATGAGCGGGATTTTGCAACAACTGTTCCTAGGCTTTGAAACAAACAACCTGCTTATGTCAGGTCTGCTACAACTGTGGCCATTTTTGAATCCGGGTAAAAAACACATAATTTATCTTTGGTTTTTAATTAGAATTGACTTCTTTATTATTTTTACTGTTTTTTATACCTTTTGTTTAACTTTATCCAGTCATAATATATAGTTATTTTAACCTTATTTATTTTAATATAGAGTACTTTGGTCAACATAGATTATTTTAAATGTGCTTTATAAATAAATTAAACTAAAAATCTAAACTTAATGTCCATTCTAGTTTATATGTAATAATACATTTGACTAGGGAAGAAGGGCTTTGAAATCAGTACTGATTGTAACTAGAATCCAGAGTAAAGTTTTAATGAAAGCAATTTCATTGTATTTTCTAGAGGTAGTTAGTAATGGTTTTTACAGCAGCATTTTGAATAACTTAAAGATGGCAATTTAAGTTAAAAAATGATTTTTGTTTTCTAATAAAATTGGCTCTAAGGCTAGGGATCTGCACTGGCAATCGTAAGGTTGTAGGTTCGAATCCCCTAAACGCCAACAGAGACTGCTCTGTTCGGCCCTTAACCTACAATCGCTGAGAGCTTTGAGTACTGAGAAAAGCGCTATATAAATGCAAAGAATTTATTTATTTAATTTAAGTAAAGTTTAAACAGTAAAGGGCCAAGAACTGAATCCTCTATGTCACCATATTGAACATCTGAATATAATTATGGAACACATTTCAGCACATTTCTGTGCAATCTAATCAGAGCATCAGCATGGAAGGCTGCACTGACAAGACTTCAGAGTTAAAGTTACTGAATATCAAACACAGGTTAGGAGCATGCACTGATACATCGCATTGCTGCACCCACCACATGACAAACCAACTCAATCAAACTCCGGATAAATATAAAAGAAATACGCAGTAGAATAGAAGTACTGAGCCATGACAAACCGGATGAACAGAACCAGGAGATGAAGCATTAGGAATTATGCTTAAGCAATAATTTTGATATGAAGTTGTAAGAAAATGTAGCAAAATGAACAACAGTACAGAGAAAATGTGAATAAGTTTTGAGAATAAAATCAAAGTATTTGGCTTCACCCAGAAGAAGTAAAGCACAGGGTCACAACTCGCATCGAGAAAGTAGAACCATGTGTGCTGATGATTAATGAATATCTGCCCTAGAATCTGAATGCAATGTACTTCATAACAAAACTTTTGGTGTCTGAAGATAGGTAAAGATGAAAAGCCTCCAAATTGAAGGACTAAATGATAAACTTGAAAGTTCATGCCCAGTGTATTTTGTAGGAGAATATTTTTCTAAAATATTGGGAGTGGACTTTAAAGTTAAGCCAGAGATCTTAAAGGCTTATCACCCATGTGGATTGAATGATTTGAAGCCTAGAAGCCTCACAGTTAGATATGATAAACCATGGGATAAAATAAACTTACTATTTCATATTCGGAAACAGTCAAATCCATAAATTCTCTGCTACATCCTCTGCAAACCAGGAGGAATTTTACAGCATTAACCAGCGCTTACGTAGAGCTGAAATGAAATATAGTGCTCTGTTTCCAGCTTAACTCAAAGTAACAGTTGAGAGTTTATTCTGTATCTTCACCTCTCCAGAGGAAGCTAAAAAGAGCTAAAAGACTGATTCTTACAATCTTTAAAACATGAAATGAACATTTTATGGAGCAAATTGTATCTGTGGAATGCAAAGAAGAATACCAGTAATATCTTAATATAAAACTCTTCCACTTCTTTTTCTTTTCTTTCTAATTATTATTTTTGTTTTTATCTGAATACCTTAGTAATATTTTAATCTTTTGTCGATCTTTTACAGAGATTTGATATTATAATAGTATAAATGTAGTATAGTATAACATACATAGTATAGAATAAAGAGAGTACATTTAGTACATTTTACATTACATTGTATATTTTATTAAGGATATGTGTAGACAATAACTAATAGAAATTAAGAGCACACATTAGTAATAGAATTAAGTGTATTGTGTATGTGTGTAAATTATTTATATACACATGCATGCATATACACATGTATGATTATATATGCTGACTAAATTACTTACTTATTTTAGCTGTTCTTAGATAACATTATAACAAAAGTATAAGTAAAATACAAAATAAAAACAGTATATAATGTATATAATATGTATCAATAAGTAAATGTCTTTTGGAATATCAGTCTCAACTAACGAAATACAGCTATTTAATATCTTACCCTAGGATTATTCTACCTAGATAGATATATAGATCTTTACTGTCCCCAGGTACTGTACTATTATAAAGATTTGAGGGTTTTTATCAATTGTTGTCTCAGTTTAGTCATTACTTCACTGCTGGAATCTTCATGTTTTGGGCACATCCTATCTCTTGGCATGTCAAAGGACTGGGACTCTGTGATGTTTGATTTTAGCCTGACTTGGGGAGGCAAGATGTGGAAAGAGAATGGAAAGTTGTTATTTCTCAATTTCTTTTATCTCTACTATTTTGCTATTTATCTGGCTAGCTTAACAATTGTAACACCCAGAAATAAGTATTTCAAATTAGCACTAAATCTGAAATTCGATATAATACTGCTTTCATTTAAGATTCAAAAATGTCTTCTAATGTTCAGAAACAAAATATATCTACACAATCATGTATCTTTGTAAGTTGAAATGTAAAAAGCCTCAATCACTGCCTAAAGAGAAAAAAAGTATTCTCCTATCTCACAGGCTTAAAGGCCAAGATGGTATCTTTACAGGAGACTGAAATAACAAGTAAGGGACGATTTTAACTGAAAAGAGACTGGACTGGCAAAAGCTTTCATTTCTAACCATAATAAGAAAACCAGATCTGTGGGAATTTTAATTGTAAAACAATCCCAATTTTAGCAATAGATGTAGTATTTGATCCCAAAAGGCACTATGTCAGGATGGTGGAGTACATATTCATATATATAAGTTTTTTTCTGATATTTCTAACATATATTCACCTAATATGGATGACAGTGAATTAATGCAAAATGTGTTTTATTATTTCCTAATATGAGCACTCATTAAATGATTTTAGCTGGAGATTTTAATTGAATTTTAATTGTAGACTTGGATACATCCTTAAGTACAGCAACTATAACATCTAAAACTGCAAGGACAGATTTATTACAGATCACGATCTGTCAGACCCTTGGAGATTTTAATTTCCAACTTCAAGATAAAGTTTCTTTTTCTTCTTAGTACATCATAGTCACTCAAGAATTCATTATTTCCTCATTGATAATAATTTCCTGCCCACTATCAAATCTTGTAAGCAAGATGCTATTGTCATCTCTGACCACACTCCTATTATTTGGTGCTTACACCATTATACCCTACATACTCAACTTGCCCCTGCTGTCTTAACTCTCTGTCATTAGCAGATGAGGACTTCATAGCATTCATTATCAGACAAATTGGTGGAAACCTCTGAGTAACTGTGAAGGTAGTTTTAAGAGGACAAATTATTACATATCTCTCTCATAAAAATTAAACTGCAGACTAGGAAGGCCTCAAATATAATTACAGAGATTTCCAGAATAGATTATGAGTACACCAGATCTGCTAATGATGTACTCAATAGAAAAATACTAAGTTAGCTCATTTATCATTAACATCATTCACAGAATCTAGAGAAAATAAAATTTTAACCCCAAACATTTGCCAAGCATTAATTACCATTTTTACAAAGAAAATTAAAGTTTTTCTACAATGTGTATCATACAAACCAATTTTTCCCTTGAATAATGATGTTAAGATACTACAATGATATCACAAGCAGGCTAAGTCTTTCCAAATATCATGTCTGGAAGCAGTGCAGTCACGTACAATGCTACTTGTTGGATTTTTGGGACTTTGTCACATCGTGCCCATCCTAGTATTTCAAACGTACCCCTTACCATTTTGGTATGGAGCCAGGGCTGATCATAAGACCAAACTGGATTGGTTAAAGACAAACACTCAGCCACAAAGTTTCTGTGTCTTTTTTATGTAATATACTCACCAGCAAAATTTGACTTACCAGAAGTCTTATTATCTTTGGATGCAGAAAATGACTTTGATAAAATCAAATGCAACTAACTTTTCATTTACTAAACTACATCAAATTTAGGTTTGGCCCCAACATATCCACATGAAACTATTTTGTGCTAGTCCAGAAGCCTCAGTTCATATTAATGTCATGAATTCAGATTACTTCAAATTAGAATATAGTACTCGACAAGAGTGCTCACTATCACCAATGCTTTTCATGACAACTGTTGAGCCATTTGCTATTTATTTGCAGAAGAAACCAGAGAGAAATGGGATAATTTTTAAAAAGTACTCAAACAAAAAATATTATTATATGCTAGCGGTATGTGGTATGCTTTATATATCAGACCCAGAGTCATCTCTAGTATTAGTCTTAAACGTGTTCTGAGAATTTCATAAGAACTGTGAATTTGAAAATATTTTCAATAAAAGGGTACTTTTTGCAGTGGAAAGAACACACAAGGATGTTCAGAGAGGATTTTGGACCCTGGAAGTGATTACTGTGATTGTCTCAGAAATAGCCCTAAATTGTGGTTTAAAGAATGATCCCTTCCAATGACCAAATAAGTTAAAAGATGAGGTGAGATAAACATGGGTTTATACACAAAAGGAAAACAGAAAGGGCAGGATAGAGGGAGTGCAGTATGTAGAATGATATAGAGAAAGGGAGGAGGAGGTTTGTTTATGATACTAGAGAGATGGGCATGTAGGCGATAGTCCACTGAAAACGTAAGTAGAAGCATTACAGAGAAGCTGCTTTCATCAAGAACTGAGTCTACATATGTCGAACTCTTGAATAACACCTAATGTACTGCAGTGTCAAACATTTCAGATGAAGCACTGCGCCGGCGCATGAGGGTTGTGTGCATTAGTGTGTGCCACATGATGGCTTTGTACTCCATGTGGGACTAGTTTTTACTTTTAGCTCAGTTCGGTCAGTGACACAATTATGGAATGAGGAAGTTGTGGGAAAGTTAAGAAGCCCTTAAGGGACAAAATTAGGAAATGTAATTATTTTTACGCAGTGCCAGTCGAAGCCCATATGGAGCCCTAGGCAGGGGAGTTTCCACCTCAGTGTGTGGCTTGACATAAAAAGCACCTTGGTGTTCATAGCACAGCACATAGTGGATGATTCTGGAGTGCATACCCTTTCAGTTTACAAAATGGCGCCCTTTTTTGTCTTAGACCAGGCGACCCTTAACTTTCATAAATGTCGCCCCTTGAGTGATGGCACCTTGGGTGGCCTCTGTTGTTGCCTAATCGATTGAGTAGCCCTATTTATAGAATTAGGCAGTCAAATTGTATATAGTTTTTTGTCTTTGAAACCATTTTTTAAAATATAAATTCTCATTAACATCCCATCTATACTAGTTCCATTTACCGTATTTGTAGCCTCTTTTAACATTGACATTTGAAAAACTATGAATTTTCAAATGTGTACAATACATGAGAGATGTTAGTTTTAGATTTTAAATAAATTTGCAAACTTTTCTGAAAACTTATTTTCACTTTGTCATTATGGAGTATTGAGTGTAGATTGATCAACAAAAATGGCAAATTTATCAATTTAAAATTCAAAGTACAACACAATAAAGTATGCAGCAAGGGGTCTGAATACTTTTTGAATCCACTGTACAGTAAGCGGCAGAGGCTGTGCATAATAAAGCCAGTATTGAAAAGATGGTGATGAGCATGAAATGGTGTTTCAGAACCTGGAACAAGTAAAATGAGCTGTCATCAAATGTAGCACAGTGTGCCTTTAAACATTAAGAAGATCGACATGATGTTAGCAGCTACCATATGAGTTTATAAAAAATAAATAACTTATACAGTACCTTTTTTATCTCTTAATTCTTCAAGTGACGCAAATCTCCCAATATAGAAAGGGTTTCTAAAATTAGTTACAATTGTTTTAAATTGTTTTTTTGAGCAGACTCATTTAAAATCAAAGAGAATGGCTTTCTAGACAAAGTATATGAATTTTCAATTTCAAACACTGTTCAAGTGCATATTGTGAAATCTGTCTAGCCGCATTGATCAGAACTTCCAATTGCCTTTTAAAATTGGGTGTAATGAAGAAATCCCTCTGGGCTTCATTAAAATTCATAAACAAAATAAATATAAGATGGACCAAGGATTTGAAAATAGGCCAGATTTTTAAAAATATTCCTACTTGACTCACCCTTCGTGAAATAGTAATCACCTAAAAATGTGGCTGTATAAATCAAAATGTTTTTCTCTTTTTCTGCATTACTTTCTTCTAGAAATGTCATACAACAATCAATAAATGTTTAATCTCAAAGGATACATGAAATCACTAGACTGCAGTTAATTGGTAAATGTTTGCAATTTCTTTTTTATCTTAGATTCATTTCTTTCCCACACAAATAGATGATTTCAACTATTATTCATTATTTTCTAAAAAAAAAAGTGCTGCTGTGATTATTGGCAATTTGAGCTACAAAATTGCCTTATGTTCTATATACCGCACTTGTTGAAATCAAATTACTACAGATGGTTGTAAACAGCAATTAAATGAATCATGCATGTTTTATGTATGACCTGGATAAAAAGACATTTGAAGGAAATTTTGCAAATAACCTCAAAGGAAAAAAATTATTAGAGGAAAGAACTTCATATAGAAGTGCCCAGCAAGAGAAATAACAAAATATACCGTATGTCTTTAGAATAAAGAATCAGTCGTAGTAGCAGGCACTTTGTGATCATATTGGAGCATACTTTTCTTATGGGGCAGGTTGGTGGAGTCGTGATAAGCACTGTCGCCTAACAGATCAAGCAAGGAGGGTACAAGATAGAGAAAGGGGAGAGAGGGATTGAATATATCAGGATGAAGTGTGAAGGATTTATGTGGCCTATATTCACGACCATCGATGACTATCAGAAGATGCCTGTGGCATCGGGCACCCAAGATGTCACAGTGGGCGCAGTACTGATAAGCACTGCTGCCTAACAGATCAAGCATTGCAAAGTTAAAAACAGCACCTGCCATTGTCTGTGTGAATTCTTCTCTGAGTATTTTCTGAGATGAGCATGTAAGTTTATTTTCCTTTTTATTGTAATCTTATTTGTATTTGGTTTTTTCATATATGCTTTTTGTTATTATGTAATTTTTGTTACTTTTGTTATATTTATATATTATGCATTATGTGTTTATGGTTCCCAGTGTTACTTGTTTTCTTTTGATGGAATACCAAGAGATGGTGCCACCATAATGTCACTGCTGATGGACCACCCTCTGCCTTTATATTTCAGACTGGAAAGCAGGCTTCTCAGAGGTTTATTGTGATCACTTGATTTCGGTTCATCTTATGAGTATTGTTTACTTTGGATTTTGTTGGTTTATTGAATTTTGGCTTCTGGGTTCTAGATTTTAACTTGAGATGGCGATTGGGACTTGTATGGCTTGGGTTTGCACTTAAGGCATTGTATTTTCGCATATTTTTGCCTTTCTTCTTGTCCTTTTAAGCCAGAGGTTTTACAGTTTCTATTTTGAACATTTACAGTAGATTTTTGAATTGATAAACCAAAGCCCCATTTTGCACCTGAGTATGCCTTCAAGTCTGCCTTTTGAGTTTGGGGTCAGGCTGTCTGGGGTGTGGTCTGTTTTGGGTTCTGACTCACTGATGTGTTGGTCTGACTGGTATTTGGAGGCCTGTTCACCCTTTTGACCATTTTGTGCTAAAGCTTCACAATGTGGTATGTGTGTATGTAAAGCCAGAGTTCTGCCCCAAATTACGCTTAATTTCCTTTTTCATGTCCTTTTGTTCAATTTTGATTCTTTGGTTATTATCATTTGTTAATATTGTTATATATTTTATTTGTCTTATGTTAACTCAGTTTTCTGTGTGTTTAGATTTATTTTCTGATGTTCTTTGAGTTTGTAGATTGTTCCCTAAGTGTTGGGCCCATCTTCCCTTCACCATTGAGAAACATTTTCAAATATACGCACTTTGCACATTTTATTTTGTCTTTAAACTGGTCACTCCAAAGATTATTAAGAATTTTAAATGCACTATTTAGTATTTTTTAAAGAACTGAATGACTCTTCACAATAAACCAGTATTTTTCCAAATCTGCTGAAAGACAGTAGTCAGGGTGTCTCACTCCTGGCCTTTGTTCATGACCATCGATGACTATCGGAAGATGCCCATGGCAGAGGGCACCCAGGATGTCATAGTGGGCTAATTTTGAAGGTCTTGCGCTTCACTGTTGTGTGAAGCCAGAGTAATCATAGCACTGTGAGCATTGTGAGAAAATAAGCAATAAACTGGTTTCATCCTTATACCCAATGCTGTTTTGATAAATTTCAGTCCCCAGTGACTGTAATTTGGATTTATTGGTAATGAAAGAAGAAAGAAGAAACAAATGCGCATTTCTTACATAATTAAGGAAATACATTTTAGTAGTTGTAAACAAATTAGATGTTGAGCAATAGAAAAAATAGTCAGGAGTATATTAAAAGAGAACCTCTGAAGTATCCATCCATCCATCCATTTTCCAACCCGCTGAATCCGAACACTGGGTCCCGGGGGTCTCCTGGAGCCAATCCCAGCCAACACTAGGCACAAGGCAGGAACCAATCCCGGGCAGGGCTCCAACCCTACACACACACACACACAGTCACACACACCAAGCACACTCTAGGGACAATTTAGGATTGCCAATGCACCAAACCTGCATGTCTTTGGACTGTGGGAAGAAAGCCACGCAGACACAGGGAGAACATGCAAACTCCACGCAGGGAGGTCCTGGGAAGTGAACCCAGGTCTCCTTACTGCGAGGCAGCAGCGCTACCACTGTGCCACCGTGCTGCCCACCTCAGGACTTACTTATCCCTTTTGCGTTAGTTATCTCTGGGTTAGTGCTCCATGCCTGAACTTTGTCATGTTTTTAAATTTACCTTTTGGTTTCTCTTTTTCCTGACTGGATAATTCAGTTATATTGCTCAACCATGTATTTGCATTCTCTAGTCAAATAACTCACTAATTATAATCTGTGTTTAAACAAACTGCCATTTTATGCTGAGTGTTTCTATTCTCAGTATATCAACTCTGTCATTCAGTAGAGACATATCATAAAGAATGACAGACGCTTCCCATTCTGGTGATGTTCTGCACTTCCCACGACCTGCAGCAATATGCCATCTCTAAAGGAGAGATTTGCGGAGAGCAGAACATGTCAATAAAACCTGCTGCAATGCTTTGAACAACTATGAGAAGCTGTAGACAAATGCAAACAATATGATTTTTTTTGCTTTTATTTTGCTAAGCCATCTTTGACACTATTCTTATTCAGAAGCAATCCTGTATATATTTCATAACCTTTATACCTAATTCTAGGCAGTTTAACAGGCACAAAATAAAGTACAGATGAGATGACAATGTTTAGCTTGTGGTGTTTGGCAGATGTCACAATTACTGATTAAAGAATATTTATGTAATATACCATAACTTTCTTAAACCTGCTCAATCGAATTCTTAGTCGGGGGGCACCTTATCCCAGCACTATTGGGCACAATGCAGTAACCTACAGTGAATGAAACAACCAGCTCATTTTGGAGTCAATGTATATACACACCCTTACTCACATTCTGCATTTTTTGAACTTGAACATCATCTAATCTTCATCCAAATCAAATAAATGGACAAATAATATGTAAGTGAAGAAATAAGATCACATTTCAGATTTTATTTATTTAACAGAATTACACAGAATGTAACAGTAATGTCTCCAAATTAAATCATTTGTTGAAATTTGAATAATTTCTTAAACGTCAGGGATAGTTTGGACCTAACCAAAGGCATGGCATGCCCTCATTAAAAGAAATTTATCGTGGCCACTGAGAAAGCAATTAATCATGTGTATCAATGTAGAAATAGTTTCAAAAATGTTTAGAAATATCTGTGACTTCACTGAACCCCAGACAGTGACATAATCCAGAAAATAAAACAATTTATGATTATAGTGAATATAATACTAAAGCATTATAAAGTGTCAAAGCACCTCTGAACAATATCTGGCCATTTGCAGATCTTGCTGACTTCGGCTAATGCCATTGTTTATAACTTCTGTCAAGCATGTGTTTCTGAAGGACACCTTAAAGACTCATCCCAAGTATGTAATACCCCACCGAGGCAAAAGGGGGTATTGCCACTAACAGAACTGTCTCTTTTTCTGTGGTGGCGATCTGCACCACCACCACCTGATCAAAGCACTGTGATGTCCCTACATTGATGAATTAAAGGCCAGAAGTCCACATGACTGTCATCATCAAGTTCTTCCATGTGAACCCTGAATACAATGAGGACTGATTGTGAGGTCATTTATGTTAGGTAGAATGCCTGGCCTGGGAACCCCTGCAGATTTTATTTTTTTCTCCTGCCGTCTGGAGTTTTTTTTGTTTTTTTCTGTCCTTCCTGGCCATTTGACCTTACTTTTACTCTCTGTTAATTAGTGTTCCCTGATTCTATTTTCTAATTTATTTTGTCTTTTTTCTCTTTCTTCATTATGTAAAGCACTTTGAGCTACATCATTTGTATGAAAATGTGCTATATAAATAAATGTTGTTGATGTTGTTGTTTCTTCTTCAGCCCAAAGAAGACGCCCCCTGAGGGTAACTGACCACACCCCTTCCAGCAGGACCAGTATAACAGAGAGATGCCCCCAGATGTTGGCATCTCATTTGGACCTGAACCTCTGAGGAGAACGGAGCTTCTCAGACCTTTTGAATTCATTGATAGCGGTAGGCGCCATTGAGCGCCTGTTTACAGTACTTTGTATACAAAGGATCTGGGCTGGTAAACTGAAAGTTACTGGTTCGATTGCCGGCAGTGTCAGAAGGAATACTACTCTGTTTGGCCCTTGAGCAAGGCCTTTAACCATCAATTGCTCCAGGGGTTCTGTACAAATAGCGGATCCTGTGCTGTGACCCTAAAACTCTGAGTAAGTTGGGGTATGCGAAAAATAAATTTCATATGCAAGAAACTGTAAATGGCAAATTAAATAAATTATGAATTATTGTTATTAATAATGGGGATGACCTCATTGCCCCTCCAACACTTCACAAGAGCTAAGAGTATTTCTTCCACCTGTCCACACTACACCATCATGAGAACTGTCTAAAGGTAAAATTCAAAGTAGAGTAATAAGCCAGCAATCATAGTTTACTGAAAATATTGATGATTATCTCAAATTTGTCAGATAACAAAAGAGCAATGGCCAAGATCAGGGGCAATGTTTTATGGATAGATGAGTCAAAATGAAGTTTGTTTGGGTTATATGTGGCCTGTTGAAACTGAATGAAATCTTAATACTGCCTTTTCAAAACAAGGCAGCAGTCATACAGTGTGCTTAGCTTAACAGTGTGGTTGTGCTTTATAGTGCCTGACACCATAATTCAGTGGTGCAACAGCCACAGACTTGGAATGGGCACCATAAAAGATTGGTGAACTCCTTCCTACTTTATCAAAATTATATTAAAAAAAGGAAAGAAACAGGCCTGTCCACAAATAAAGAATGGTGTTCCCTGCCAATAATGTTGCTCCGTTCAACCTTTAAAGATTGCTGGGCTCTGTCTCGTCAGACAGGTCCAAATGACAACCATCTGCTGGTCATCTTTCTGGTTATGTACATCTGCCCCTGCAATTGGCGCAGGTTACGCATGTTCCTGGAGTGCACATGAAACACTAGTTATGCTGAACCCTCAGGACAAGACAATGGTTTTAAATATTCAACAAAACTGATGAAGGCGGATTCTATCCTTAATCCCAGTTTAAACACTTTGGTAGAAACAGATAGTGGTGGCTTGTGCTACAAAACTGTGAAATGTTAATGAGCAGAAATAGAGAGGTTTGCCATAGAACAATGAGTCAATTGTAATCAATATTGAACTGAAAATGTCAAAATCTGTGGAAGTGCCAGATTCTGGCTATTGCAGTTAAACGTTGTGCAGATGGTGCTGGTATCCACCTCAAAGACGCACTATAACTAGGCACTCCCAGCCAGTGTTCAATAAAGAAAAATGAAAGGCTAATGGTGGGTAGAATAGTAGACAGGAATAGCTGGAGGAATGACAGAAAAAGTTGAGAGGAACAAAAAGATGCAAAGCTGCTTGCAAGCTATCTGCCCCCACAGGTATTTCAGTGTCTGTTTATGAAAGCAGTATGTGCAAGAAGTCATATTGTTTAATTTAGCAACACTAGAAATAGAAGTTATGCAATATAGATTACTAATAAAGAAATCCATATAATCTTTGCAGCTAATGGCAGGACCAATTGTACATGACAGATACCATCCTTATTTGTCAAGGAGTCATATTTCTACTCTTAATCTGGAACAGAACTCTGAGGAAGCCATGTAGAAATCTTTTTATACTGTGTAACTGTCACAGCCCATTGAAGGCTGGCAAAATTTCAATATTCTTGCTTCTTATTTACAGTCTTGTTTTTGGCATTTTCATTAAAGAAAACTTGAGATATCGTTAAATCGTGATTAATAGCTTTTCATTCTGCCCATTTGGAGGAAATCTTTTGCTTGAATGATCACAGTTTGGAAAATATTGTTGAGCCAATGACAGACAGAAAGCTTGTACTGAGGAAGCCCACATTTGTATCTTTATGAATTTTAAAGCTACTCAAAAAACACAGTTTTGTACTAATTTATAATTACAGTATGACTGTAAACCAAACTTCTCCAAGAATAACAAAGATCAGGCTTTGTGTTCAGTGTGACTTACTAGAATAGCTTTATTTATGATAAAGAATATATAGTGAATATTGTTTTAATGTAAAACAGGGTACATTAAATTTTTAAAAAATGCATTTGCTGCAATTTTTAATACACTTATATTTGAAAGGATATCAGACTTTAATTTCAAGGTCTTATTATTTTCTTTATTGACAGCCTGGAAATTCTGTTTAAGGATGTTTTAAAATTGGTGACACTGCATCATTCTACAAGATAGTCCTTTCACTGTCTTGGTCCAATGTTCTTTAAAACCATAGAAAAAATATTGCTGGGCTATCATACTGTCTAGAAAGTAAGATGAAATAGTTGTGGCCTAGATGCTTCCCTAATAGGCCAAACATGATCAAGCTACTATAGAGTGCCATTTGGTAGACCAGCTGGATTATAGCATGTCTCAAATGCATACAGTATCCATACTGTACTTCATTCAGCAGAAATTCTAGTGGTGATGTTACCCTAATTTAAGACCTGCTAAATAATCTTTAATGAGGCTACATGTTCCTAATGAACTATTGTTGTACAAAGTCTTTCTTAGAATATTTTCTTCCTAATTAAAGCTTGCTTTCATGTAAAGGTCCTATGTGATGCACTTCCAATGTCATTTGCTCGTATATACAGTATATATATACTTCCGTGTGCTGACCCAATGGATTCTTGCCTTTCACGTTGATCTTTCAGACAGCATGCTGCTCTTAGAAAGACCACATTCTGCTGTTGCACCAGTTGGAATTCATTCAATTTTGGTAGCCATGCAGTTTTAATAGGCTTTCCTGCAGTTGGCTCTGAAGCTGACTGTTTACATGATCGAATGTTAGTTACTGTTTGTGACTCATCCACAGGCTGATATACCTTTTCAGAGAAATTACACACACACCCTCTTCCGAAGTTGTTGTCCCCAGTGACCACTCCAAGCTGCTTGCAAAGGTGCACAGATTCTTTGAAATAGCAACGCCATCTTAGTTTCCGCCTTGGTCATGCGACTGCTGAGAAAGATGCATCACTAGTGGTCTTGAGCACTTTCTTGTCAGGCAGCACAGCGGGGATGTCGAGTGCTGCTCTGGCATGCAGTGCAGTAGTGGTGTTTAGCGCTGCACTTTTGTGAGCAGATCTGTTCATTATAAATAATGTGATGGTCTTGGCTGTCTTCCACCCTGAACTGACACTGCAACTGGTGTTCCATGCGCGGATCTCAACTTTATGACTCTCTGTCCTCGGCTGCTCTGTAATGCTGCTACAATCTGCCTCGTCCTTTGCCTGCAGGCTATTTGTCTGCCCTGACTCACATTACTCACCCGAGGTCACTGGCAACTTGGTCTGCCACACTTCTCCCCAGCTGCATGAGCCCGAAGCTTCACCAATGTTCGCACATCCAGGCACTTGGACCTTAGCAGATGGAGACGCAGTGGTGGAGCTCCAGAGGTAGCAATCCCTCAGCTGTCTTCATTCCTGTACAGAAGGTGCAAACTGCATTCCAGTTCCTGGATCTCAGCCTTGAAAATATTCAGCAACTCTTCTGAAAAAAACAGCACGTCCATTTTGGGTTTTAACACTGTGCTGAAGCGGGTTATAGGTTCCCTGATACCAATATATACCATCAAGTGTCAATGAGTTCTCTGTTTTTATATATATTCACCGTATCATGTATCCCTTACTTTTGAGCTAGCGGCCCTTTGGAGAAGTTCTTAACCTTAAGTGGCTTGCCTGGTAACCCCAAAACCAATTCACTTACAGAATCCCCTTGGCCTTAACAAAAAGAGGAGAAGACAACAGGAAAATAAAACAGAACAATTAAGAAATAAAATTAAGATAACTGCAAAACTATTACCAAAAAGAAGCAAGAAAAAAACTAGAATACCTCAATAAAGGCAAAATGGGCACAGGGAGAAGATGCTAGTGCCACTTAGACAGTGACTGAGCCAAGAATCAAACTTAGGTTTCTGTAGTTTTGACACAGAAACCACCACGCTGCCCTAACAAAATCATACTTGATAGTATTGTTGGTGATATGTTAATAGTAATGTTGCAAATTAAAGCAGCAAACGTATTTTTGTAAAACCGAACTCATAAGAATTTCAGTATTTTACAATAAAGCAAAATGCATGTTCACAACACCTCTAAATATAGAGATGAACTGAAAATAACTACTTAAAGTATCAAAACATATACTGAAATAGGTTTGATCATCTTAATGATCTAGTCCCTTGATCTTTAATTATCAACATGAAAATAAACAGCAGCTTATAATTAGCTGACTTTTCTTAATTTTAAATGAGATCATTTCACCTTTGAAGCAGCTTGCTATCTGCTCTGTACAGCAGATGGCATTGTTTGATCATCAGCATCTGCCACAGCAATAATAAATTATTTATTTTCCCCTTATTCTAAGGGCTGTATTTTTTTTTTTTTTTTGATTTAATGATCAAATGCAATGTACTATACGTGAAATTCTGAAATAATGTTAATCTTATAAATGGAGAGTGACATTCAATGTCATGCTTTTCCATCATAAGACCAATAATTTTCATGTGTAGCAGATGGTATCAATGCTCTCCGCTCTTTTGTGAGCTTAAGTAAAAATTCATTAAGAGGTTTATTCGCCTATAATGTGCACCAAGGACTTGCTTCAGAAACAGAATGGAAGGGAGTTGTTGGGCAATTAAATTACTGAAAAAAGAGACTTGCTATAAAAAAAACAAAGTTTATTAAATTATGAAGAAAAATAGGGTTTACAGTATTAAAGGAATTTGTAATGGGTTAACATCTCTGTGTACCACCAGCCCATAAAATTCAAAACTAGTATTTTATTTTTAATCAAAATACAGATTCTAAGTGGATAACTACAGAAAGAACAAAAATATTAAATAAAACAGTCCTGACATTACTGAGTGTCATGCCTGTTTGTGCAGTGGGGTGGCCTGCCAACTTTTCAAGCTTCCAAAGCACTGTCCAAGAACTGCAATAATGCTTTCCAACTCAATTTCCTCACTCCCTTTGTATCTGTCTCTCTGAGTGCTGTGCACACTCCTTCTCTGGCACTTCTGCCATTCCTTTGCCACAATTCATAGTTTATTTTTAAGATCAGAAGACTACTGGCCACCAACCAGGAACTAACAATCGCCCCATCTATGCTCTTTGAAAGTCCTAAAGCTGTCCCACCAGATATTCTTGGGTATTCCAGCACTCCTTAGCTCTGCTCATAAATGCAGTGGCATTTTTGAAATGAAAATTCAAATGGAGCTAGACAATATTCACATAAGAAAATCGAATTATGCAATCATATCATGGAGTTATTACACTAAACTGAACAGCACTCACAAAGCTAGTAAACCTCAAGTGTAGGAAGAAGGGAGCAACACTTTGTTTCTACATTTCCAAAGGATTATATCACCAACACCAGTCTCTCTCTATATAAAAGAAAATCCTGGAATGGAAAGCAAATGCAAGGCTACGATACGTGATAATCTCGAAAGACATTTTAAAGACCCGCGAGACCAAGGAGACTTGCCACGGTGCGTCTCGCGAGGACCATAAACATGAGACTTGGTGCCAAGAGATTGTTCCAGGGCCGTAACAAAAAGGACAGCGGCTGCACAGGCTTTAAAATAATCGAAGGGCAGCGTGACAACAGCTGCCCCTCCTTCACAACGCGAGCAGCGTTATACATCCTGCAAGAAAGAATTCAGCCACGCCCGCGGCCAGTAATAAAAGACAGGTATTGCTTTTACAACATCACGTGAGACCAGGCAGTGAGCCATCATTTAAAACAAGTCAACAGACCTCTAAGCTAGCAGTTGTTGGATTGCTTTTGGCAGGCAAGCATCATGTGTTCCCATCTCTTAAAACAACGACATGCGACAGGCAGAAGAGGCAGCTAGCAAGCAGCAAAAAGACAGCAAATGATCCAAAGGCATATCCTTAGCGTACGTTCAGCCGCAACACCCTTCACAACATGAGCAGTATTATACGTCTGGGAAGAAAGAGATGTAACCAGGCATGTGGACGAAAATAAAGGACAAGTATTGTTTTTACAAAAGTTTTTAAAGTAAAAGTGAAAATAATGTATATGTAACAATTCACAAGAAAATAACAATCTCTTTAAATTGTAGATTGCCTGCCTAAGGTAAAGTCATCCCTGATGAATGGGTACGTGGGAATGTGGGGTCCTTTCATTGGATTAGCGCTATTTCAGATGTGGAATGGCAAAATGGGGGAGGCAGCTTAATGAGTGAGGTCTCCAGGACTTAAAACAAATCCAAATCATATTATGTGATATCATCTAATGTGAAATTCTACTCCGTACTTACAGAATTTTTATTTTTATACTGTGAGGATTTATTCTGTTCTATGTATTGTACTGTACGGCTCAGATTTAAAAGACAATGAGTAAAATGACAAAGTAGAATGTTGGCGCTAAACACATGCAGAGCAGGTTAGAGATTATGAAACCAGTGAAATTAGAAAGGCTAAAAAAAAAAAAAAATGTGGCGCTATACACATGTGGAGAAAGTTAAAGGATATGAAAGTAGGAAAATTAGAAAATATATAAAAAGAAAGTAAAGATCGCAGTAGCGCAAACAAACAAACTGCCTCATTTAACTATGCACCAGTCTAACTTTGGTTTTGCACAATAATTACTACACTATTGCACCTTAACACTTAATTCTACTTTATTCACATAATTTTACTTATTTATTATGTTCTACTATACTGTTATCTTTCAATCTATGACTTTTTGTTAATCTTACTGATATTCTTCTAACTTTGCACAATTTTTGATAAGCAGATCAGGATGCATTTCACTGCGTGTTGTCCTGTATAACTATGCATGTGACAAATAAAGAATCTTGAGAATTTCAAAAACGGAGTTTACCGCACATGCATTTATTGGTTACTTTGTTAGTGTATATATATTTATCTGTCTGCTTATTTAAAAGCTAAATTTACCCCAGGAGTCAAAAACGTTCTGTCTAGCCCTTGTACAAAAACCTAGAGAAAAGCTGGGGTATCACCTTGGTAATCCCATGTACTTTTGGAACTGTGAGAGGAAAATAGCTCGACTTTATAGACAGGAGTCCAATGCAGAACTCTACTTACTTTTTACTTTGTAAAAAAAAAAAATATTAACTGCTGATGATATAGATCGTTTTGTCTGTGCTGAAATTCCAAACAGAGAAACCTGTCCTGACCTCATTAAAAAGATTCAGCATATTGGGACTCGCAAGATTACAAATATTGTTTTTACAGAAGTTATGAAATAAAAGTGAAACTAATGAAATAGCAACAATTCAAAGAAAAAAAAATCTTAAAAGTGTGTATCTGGAAAACCAAACATGGGGGCTGGCAAGCGAAGCGAGCAGGGGGCAAAGCCCCCTAGTGATTATTAAAAAAAAATCACACAATTTATATCTATCAACATTTGTTGTCAACACAAATGTTAAAACCACAAAAGCAACATGTTAAAAGCTATCTGAACTTCAAATATGGAAGACTGGAACCGGCATCAGTGTAAGGATGCCCAAGGTGCAAATTAATATCCACACAATAAATGACATCAGTCAGTTCATGAATTTAAAAATAAAATCACCAATTCAGTTGACATTTTGAAGAGTAAGTTGGCACACAAGTCCTTTACATTTATAGGGTACAGACCTATAAATACCTGGGAGTGCAGCTGCATGATAAATTGGACTGGACTGCCAATACTGATGCTCTGTGCAAGAGAGGACAGAGCCGACTATACTTCCTTAGAAGGCTGGCATCCTTCAACATCTGCAATAAGATGCTGCAGATGTTCTATCAGACGGTTGTGGCGAGCGCCCTCTTCTACGCGGTGGTGTGCTGGGGGAAGCAGCATAAAGAAGAGGGACGCCTCACGCCTGGACAAACTGGTGAGGAAGGCAGGCTCTATTGTAGGCACGGAGCTGGACAGTTTGACATCTGTGACAGAGCGACGGGCACTGAGCAGGCTCCTATCAATTATGGAGAATCCACTGCATCCACTAAACAGTATCATCTCCAGACAGAGGAGCAGCTTCAGCGACAGACTGCTGTCAATGTCCTGCTCCACTGACAGACTGAAGAGATCGTTCCTCCCCCACACTATGCAACTGTTTAATTCCACCCGGGTTGGGAAACGTTAACACTATACAAGATTATTGTCTATTATACCTGCCTTGTACTCTCCATCTTGCTTTTTTTTTTTTTAACCTGCACTGCAAAGTAATTTAATATTGTTTTTATCAGTATGCTGCTGCTGGAGTATGTGAATTTCCCCTTGGAAAATCTATCTATCTATCTATCTATCTATCTATCTATCTATCTATCTATCTATCTATCTATCTATCTATCTATCTATCTATCTATCTATCTGTCTTTAATATGTACTAACTTATGTAATATTAACATTCACTTGCAGTGCATAATATGTACCGCTTTTGCTATTGAGTAGCAAGACATTCAAGTTCACACACAGTTTGCATCAGAAAAAAATCAATCAAACAGTAGGATGCCACTGACTGGTATTTCTTGATTGGCAACATATAGTGTGATATCCTCTGCCATCTTCCTTTAATAAAATATTGCAATATAGATTTTAATGTTAGGAAAATTAAGAGCCTCTAAACAATCCCTGCCTAGGAAAATAAAGTAGCTAAGAATTGTCCAGATTGAAACTGCACCATCGCCACTTCAGATTTGAGCTGCTTTGAGATGAAAAAGGACAAGCCACAATAACACAGAAAGAACATGCAGACTAGACCCATGGCATGACTCAAATTGAAGACTCTGGAGCTGTCTGGCAACAGCGGTAACCAGCCTGCAGCTAGGTGTTTGCTGGACAGGCCATTGCCAAATTATTGAAACAACAGTTTCCTACATACCTGTTCGTTCCACTGCACTGCACTTCTTTGAAACAGGAGTATCAATTCCATGCCACTGTTCCAGGAAGATGTTCTTATTTGCTTTCTTCTTGTCCATAAAGTGGAAGGAGAAAATAGAGAGTTTATTTGGTGGCTTTCTCAAATTTACTCTGTCTACCAAAGGCAGTGACACTTATTGATATGCAGTGAGTAAAGATCAAAAGATGCTTTTTAGCCCCATTCTAAATAGTTTAATATCTTGCGCTTCTTTTTTTTTGTTCAAATTTCTAAAGGCCAGTACCTTCAACAAAGCAAATAGTGCTGGACAGTTCATGGCTCTTCACTGTTTTGTGCTGCATAGCCTTGATTGAAAAAGCTCAAACGAAAAGCCTAAACAAGCTAATAATGTTGTGCCATCTCAAGGAGACAGCTAAGTATATGGTAACGTCCAGAAGATAGACATATTTAAAAGCCATGCTAAGTTCTAAGGCAAAAATCGGTCCCATCCTTCATCTAAACCCAAATAACTTAACCAGTAATCTTAGTGTTATGAATGGAGTTTCTTTATAATTTTTGGGTCTTTTCTTGAACTATAAAAATCATATAGGTGTTTTTTCTCAGGTAATTCAGTTTCTTGATCGGAGCCTTCATTTAGAAGTTGACTTTTATTTCACATCTTTTTGGATGCCTTTTAATTTGACGGTGGGCATTACCATTTTGTGGATTCCATCATCATGATGCAGATTCTGGCTGCTAGGATCATTGTCTCTAGAATCTTGACATCAGAGGGTCAAATGGACAAGAGTGTTAAAATGTCACCTTGATGGCCATTTTGTATCCAAGATGGGTCAAAATTAAATAACTTGTGACTCAGATTTTTTTTTATTTCTGGTTCTAGAAACAGGCTGTGCCTTTTCAGTTTGATTTTTGGTTTGCGATGTTGGCTTTTATGTCTCATTTTCTCTTCCAGTCTTGTTCTTTTCTTTGCCCTTTGACTCTGTTCTTTCTCCTGATCCTCACTCTAAATTTCTTGGACTTACTGCCATATTTTCAGTCAATACATTTAGTCTAAAAATCAAAGCAGAAGACTTTTATTTTTTCTCCACCATTTGATTAATTAGAAATTGCAAGGCACCAACCTTTTAAACTGTTGAAAAGATGACCCTACATGTCATGCACTCCTGGTGATCCCTGGGTAGCAAAACCAAAGTAACTATAAAGAAATAGGTGTTTTTTTTTTATTTTTGGCATTACCCTATTAAAAACTATTTTTAATGCTCTGAAGTACTCTTCATTTCATTTTATAAATAAAACAAATGAATTCCTCCTCAATCAGAATCCACAACATGATGCACTCAGACTTGAGAGACACAAGAAAGAGGTATTAGAAATTAAATATAATCCCAGACCATAACAATAAAAAACTGATGTTCATTTTAATGAGGAGAATATGCTTTGTTAAACTGAAAGTTCAAATTGTACATGCATACACACACACACGCACGCACCAGGGTGAGGTAAGGACACTTCATATCCACAGGATCATAAGAACACTGGGAATAGCTGGAAACAGACATAAAGATAACATCACATACTGCAAAAAAAAAAACCTTTTTTTCTAAACAGAAGAATGATGGAAAAATGTTAAAGGTCGATTAAGAAGACATTTTAATATTAAAGTTAAATTACTGAGGGACACTTATTATTTATTTTGCACAACAGCAACATCTGGTGAGCATCTGATTTTGGCTGTGCCCCTGAAGCCCTTAATACAGAAATGCCATTGATAAAATTTTTGCCAGCTATCAGGCCGCTTGCCTGATAATTGGGAACAAGGGCCCATCTTTCCAAAATGAGAACACCTGGCTGTCACGTAAAGGCCTGGAGGGAATTCAGCTGGCATTCACTCATATCCTGGTGTCCTTTGAATAATTACTTCTGGGATGCTGCTCATGAAAACAGAGCAAAAGTATAGCCCCTTTCAGGACTCTTAATCCATCCAATGCCATTCTGATGCATTCTCTGTACCTTGTTCAACTCACTTTACAGTATCACACATCATAACACCTGTTGTAAGTGTGGCTCATGGTACTGTGGAGACTGAACTTAAAACATCAAAAGTCGGCTATTTTGAAATGTTTTCCACTATAAGTCAAGTTGGTTTGTTTAAAATGCATAAAGTACACAAGCCTCAAATATGCCACAGGGAATGACGCATACATTTGCATGTGAATGAGTGTTAAATAAGTTCCTGTTGAATAACAGATCAAAGTTATCCACAATATGAAACATTATAGATACAAGAATCCTGTAGTGAACTCAGCAAGCCTGCACAGACTGTACTTTATTACAAAATATGAACTTTCAAACTAGGCATTGTGTTTGTTTTTTTTTCAGAAGTTCTTGACAATTTAAAATATATTGCTAATATACTGCATTTATAATGTAACATAACCAATCCTGCTCCATCCACTTCAAAACTCCATGATAGATATATATTCACAGTGATGCAAAAAAGAAACAGAACATTTGCTGGAATGGAAAAACTGTAGTTATATCCTGTGAGCTCTCTGGTCAGCAGTACAACTTGTGAAATGAGGCACTGATCCTGTCAAACAAACAAAAGCTCATTAAGGTCTATGTGGGGCAATGCCTGCTCAGGTCATCAATATCAAGACTTTATTTCAAAGTTTAGGCCTCAGCAAGACAAAGGCCATTGGTTTGCTGCTGTAAGACAAGCATATGCCAGCCTTGACAGTCACTAAGAATTAAGCTCTTCCCACTGTGTTCAAACTATAGGCAAGGTTTCAGCAGACTAGCCCAACAGATGACTAAAATCTGGTTGTCCTTGAGTGACCACACCAGATTGCTCCATCTGAGGGATTATTTCTGATATGTCGCAAAAACTACTGACAGAAAAAATGTTTGCATTTCAACCTGCTAGAGACCCTCTGCTCCCACTTTCTACACAACCAAACAGTACTGCAGGAGAAGGCCAAGCCATACACAGTTGTTCTATATGTTTTGTTGCAACAGTCCTTAGAAATGAATTGTGGTGTTCAAATGCTGTCTTGACCTGCCTTCTATTGTGAGCTTCACCCCCCAAAACGCATTTTTAATTCCAGTCTCCACAATGTCAAGTAAGCGAACCAGCCACCGTGGCGCAATGTTAGTGGCTTTGCCTCAGGCGCTGATTTCTGAGGTTTAATCCCCATATATATATATATATATATATATACATTCAGACACAGGAAGTAGAGGGTGATGGTGTGAGGAACCTCATCAGAATTGGCCAATGTTAAGAGTAGTGTTCCACAGGGGTCAGTGCTAGCGCCGCTGCTATTTTTAATATATATAAGTGATTTAGACAGGAATATAAGTAATAAGCTGGTTAAGTTTGCAGATGATACCAAGATAGATGGATAAGCAGATAATTTGGAATCTGTTATATCATTACAGAAGGACTTGGACAGCATACAGGCTTGGGCAGATTTGTGGCAGATGAAATTTAATGTCAGTAAATGTAAGGTATTACACATAGGAAGTAAAAATGTTAGGTTTAAATACACAATGGCCATTCAGAAAATTGAGAGTACACATTATGAGAAGGATTTAGGAGTCATAGTGGACTCTAAGCTATCGACTTCCCAACAGTGTTCAGAAGACATTAAGAAGGCTAACAGAATGTTATGTTATATAGCACAATGTGTCGAGTACAAGTCCAAGGAGGTTATACTCAACATTTATAATGTACTGGTGAGGCCTCATCTTGAGTACTGTGTGCAGTTTTGGTCTCCAGGTTATAAAAGCATGAGAACTGAGAATTGTATTACATTATGGTCACTTGACCCTAGTGGTTCAATCACCTCTGCACCCTCAATTCTATCCTGATTATTACAAAATACTAAATCCAGACAGGCTTCACCCCTTGTTGGTGCTTTAACATGCTGTGTTAGAAAACAGTCACTGATTACTTCTAAAAACTCCCGCTCTTGTGCTCCTCCATCTGTAAGGTTATCCCAGTTAATATTTGGATAATTAAAGTCCCCCATGACTATAATATCTCCCTGTAAACTAGCCTTTTTGATATTACTAAAAAGATGTGTGTTGAAATTACTGTCTGAATTGGGTGGTCTATAACACACTCCCAAAATAAGACCTCTTTCCCTAATATTTTCCAGGTGAAGCCACATGTCCTCATTAAGATGGGGCTCATCATCCAACTGAAGAGGACTTACATTTAAATCCTGTTTGGCATAAACAGCAACCCCCCCCCCCCCCCCCCCCCCCCCCTCCTTTTCTGTTCTGTCTATCCTTCCTAAAAAATGTGTATCCCTCTATGTTACACTAATCCCCATCTTTGTTGTTTAGCCAGGTTTCCATTATTGCTATAATATCAGAATTATGCTCTGCTACATACAACTCCAACTCACTTACCTTATTTTTGATACTTCTAGCATTAAGGTAAGCTATGTTTAATGTGTTACTCCTTCTACATTTAAATATTTGCTTAGAATTTACATTACTATGCATTTTTATTTCTACACCATTGTTTGTTCTTCCATGTATAGATCTAAACCTGGTCTGTACTAAACTCCCTGCCCACCATTCCCTAGTTTAAACAATCCTCGACAAGCCTACGCATACACCTCCCCAATTCATTGGTGCCCCTCCAGTTCAGATGTAACCCGTCAGGCTAGCTGTATCTCCCAGCACAGTATCAAGGGCATGGAGAAGATTCTAGGAGACAGGCAGTTACTCTAGGAGAGTTGGACAGGGCCGTAAAAGGTCCTTAACCCATCGGCAGGACCGGTATCTGCTCCTTTGGGCAAGGAAGAACAAGATGAGCACTGCCAGAGCCCTACAAAATAGATAGATAGATAGATAGATAGATAGATAGATAGATAGATAGGATAGATAGATAGTATAGATAGATAGATAGATAGATAGATAGATAGATAGATAGATAGATAGATAGATAGATAGATACTTTATTAATCCCAATGGGAAATTCACATTCTTCAGCAGCAGCATACTGATACAATAAATAATATTAAATTAAAGAATGATAATAATACAGGTGAAAAAAACAGACAATAACTATGTATAATGTTAAATATTAACGTTTACCCCCCCTAGTGGAATTAAAGAGTCGCATAGTTTGGGGGGAGGAACGATCTCCTCAATCTGTCTGTGGAGCAGGACAGTGACAGCAGTCTGTCGCTGAAGCTGCTCTTCTGTCTGGAGATGACATTATTTAGTGGATGCAGTGGATTCTCCATAATTGATAGGAGCCTGCTGAGCGCCCTTCGCTCTGCCACAGATGTTAAACTGTCCAGCTCCATGCCAACAATAGAGCCTGCCTTCCTCACCAGTTTGTCCAGGCGTGAAGGCGTCTTTCGCTCTTAATGCTGCCCTCCCAGCACACCACTGCGTAGAAGAGGGCGCTCGCCACAACTGTTTGATAGAACATCTGCAGCATCTTATTGCAGATGTTGAAGGAAGCCCAGCCTTCTAAGGAAGTATAACCGGCTTTGTCCTTTCTTGCACAGCGCATCAGTATTGGCAGTCCAGTCTAATTTATCATCCAGCTGCACTCCCAGATATTTATAGGTCTGCACCATCTGCACACAGTCACCTTTGATGATCACTGGGTCTATGAGGGGTCTGGGCCTCCTAAAATCCACCACCAGCTCCTTGGTTTTGCTGGTGTTCAGGTGTAGGTGGTTTGAGTCGGACCATTTAACAAAGTCATTGATTAGGTCCCTATACTCCTCCTCCAGCCCATTCCTGATACAGCCCACGATAGCAGTGTCATCAGCGAACTTTTGCACATGGCAGGACTCCGAGTTGTATTGGAAGTCCGATGTATATAGGCTGAACAGGACCAGAGAAAGTACAGTCCCTTGTGGCGCTCCTGTGTTGCTGACCACAATGTCAGACGTGCAGTTCCCAAGACGCACATACTGACCTCCAGCAGGCCACTGGTGTGAATGTCTCTGACCAAACAATCAGAAACAGACTTCATGAGGGTGGCCTGAGGGCCCGACGTCCTCCTAGGTGGACCCTGTGGTCACTGCCCTGGCACTATGGAGCTCGATTGGCAATTTGCCATAGAATACCAGAATTGGCAGGTCCACCACTGGCGCTCTGTGCTTTTCACAGATGAGAGCAGGTTCACCCTGAGCACATGTGACAGATGTGAAAGGGTCTGGGGAAGCCATGGGAGAATGTTATGCTGCTTGTAACACCGTTCAGCATGACCGGTTTGGTGGTGGGTCAGTGATGGTCTGGGGAGGCATATCCATGGAGGGATGCACAGACCTCTATAGGGCATTAGGTATCGGGATGAAATCCTTGGACCCATTGTCAAACCCTATGCTGGTGCAGTGGGTCCAGTGTTCCTCCTGGTGCACGCCAATGCTGGGGGATGAAGGAATTGATACAGTTGACTGGCCCCCATGCTCACCTGACCTAAATCCAATAGAACACCTCTGGGACATTATGTTTCAGTCCATCCAACCCTGCCAGTTTGCACCTCAGACTGTCCAGGAGCTCAGTGATGCCCTGGTCCGGATCTGGGAGGAGATCCCCCAGGACACCATCCGTCGTCTCATTAGGAGCATACAAGCATGTGGGGGCCATACAAACTACTGAGTATGATTTTGAGTTGCTGCATTGAAATTTCAGCAAAATGGATCAGCCTGCTGCATCATTTTTTCACTTTGATTTTCGGGGTGCCTTTGAATTCAGCCCTCTGTAGATTGATAATTTTCATTTCCTTCAAACGATGTGGCATCCTTTCATTCCTAACGCATTACCCAGTCCATATCAGTATCCTTTAATTTTTTTGAACAGTTTATATATATATATAATACTATATACTATGCTATATATAAATCGATACTGATTGCATTGATTCACAGTCACGTAATTGACTATAAATATAATTGTGTAAATTTTGATTTGTGCCGACAATCAGTGATGAACCCTTATCTGTCAATGCCGCATAATATAACAGTTTAAAAGAGCATTACATTTTAGCATGCAAAGAAAAATGATTTCAGAATATCAATGCCAATGTTATTCCTTAGGATATCACTGATAATACTTCAAACTAGTTGAGATGCTAGATAAGCACCTTTGTGAAACATCGGAAAGCAAATTCAACAACCTTAAGTAACTGTATTTGTTGAGAGCAGCAGACGGTAAATTTGGCAACTAGAATTAGATTTTTACTTTCTGAAAGCTGCAGACACGCACATCTCTGTTTGATTCTGACACTTTTAAAGAGACAGAGATGCCAAGGGACACCTCTGTGTTTGTCAGTATCATCTGCTAGAATATTTTTTCTGTCTCCAAAGGTATTTTCTGCATCTATCCAAGTCTTCACAGAATATTTTGCTAGTTACATGCGCTGCTGTTTCAAGATTATTAAATATAGCAACAATCCTATGTCTTTTTTATGAAATAAAAAGAAAATTTAATATCAGAAAGATCAAATGACTGTTACACAAATAGTGTATTTGGTATTTATTGACAAGCAGGCTTTCATAAATATATAATAACTAACCACCACATATCCCATATCCCCTGGGCCTTGCAAAATATTTAATTTTAATCCCTATAAAGCACATTTGCCAAATGTAACCTATATTAAAAAGTTGTCATTTTTCAAGTCCAGTGCATTGCAGATAAAATGAAAAGTTCTCAATCTATTTTAATATTGGAAGACTGTGAACTTCATTTAAAATCAAAATTTACCCATAAGAGTTATGCAGCCAATTACTGTAATTACAGATTGATTAAATGCAGGAAGCATTAATCATGTTTTCTTCCTCAGTGTTCATGATTCTTCATAAATAAAAAAGATGAAGCACTCCATTTGAGAAATAAGTGCATTATTTACATCCGAAATTATCAAGATGAGAAATGACACATAAATATAGTATTAAGAGGATGGGGCTGAGTAAAGACAGATCTAAGACGATTAAATACGATAAACAAAGAAATATACATACATATTGTAGTGGGCTGCCAGGATTCTTACCCAGCCAGCACACCTCCGTAACAGAAGGACCGGGGGAACAAAGGATGTGGAGGTATTGCACGGGGCAATACCTCCCCCGTGACAACAGAGGGCAGTCCCCCTGGCTTGCTACAGTGCCATGGAGCAGGGAGGCTCAACCCTGCTGGGGCCCATGGCCACCTCCAGGTGGTGTATAGAGAACAGCTGAGCCCTCCTTTGCAAGGCTACGTCACACACGAAAGTGCAGCCAGAAGAAGATCATGTAACACCTGAAGCACTTCCGGGTTCTCTATAAAAGGGGACAGATGCCACAACCTGGAAAGCCAGAGTTGGGGGATGGAGAACTAAGCTTGAAGGAGGAGTGGAGGCAGAAGAGACAAGGAGAGAAAGGAACAGGGTGCTGTGTGGTGTTTTACTCTGAGAGCTGTAAACTGTGTATAAAGCCTGTGTAGTGCTCGGACATGTGCCTCTGTGTTAGGCTTCAGAATATATAATGTCACACACACACATGCCTAGGAGACAACTGCAGGGCTTGTCAACTTGCAATTCTGTCCCGGGTCACGGGTCGATGCCGCTTTATTACACATCTCCTATCCTTCCCTCTGCTGATCCAGAAATTAACATCTTGATTGTACATGACACCACTTACGGTCCTGGGCCTGCCCCTTCCACCTCATTGCCCTCATAACTGACACCCATCACTTTCTTTTCTCTAGTCTAGTCATAGACTCATGCCTGAAAAGACATCTTTTGATACATATTAACTCGTTTTGTTTTTTTGCCAATAAATTTTATAGGGATCACCTCTGGTGCCCTCAACCCTTTATTATCTCTGATTGACTTTGTTACTCTCTCTTTCTCTTCTCTCTTTCTGTCTATATATATTGTGAGATTTTTGAGACCCTAACAACTCCCAACTATGCTGTGCACCGAAACTCTGTTAACACATGCAGAGATTGGTTGTCTGTCGCCAGTGCAACAGCAAGTTTGCAGACCTCGCCACGTAACAATGTCTGTTGCCTGATGGGTGACACAGGGAATATTTAAAACTGTCCACTGACCTGGCTATGCACTCTTCTTTCTGTATTCTCTCCAAGGAAGGCTATTTGTTCTTTTAATCTGAGGAAGGAACCTAATACAAGATGACATCAGCATCACAGCTTGCTTGCTGTGTTGGTCTGTGCTGAAGTGACAGCTCACTTCACAACAATAAAGCTGACTCTTTTGGAAACCTAGACTCACCTCCTGAGTTGCTGTCACTGAGTTGCTGTCACTGATTGGAAGGAATTTGGATGTCTTTTCGGCCGTGTATGGCAAGACTGAAATTGTTGAACACAAGGTTGTGACTGAGCCTAGTGTTAAGGTACAGATGCACGTATTCCGAAGCAACGAGGAATGTGATATGCGAAGAGGTGAAGCTGATGCTCAATTTGGGTGTGATTCACAAGAGTAAAAATGAATGGTCTAGTCCAGTTGTTCTGGTGTCAAAACCAGATGGCACAGTTCGGTTTTGTATAGATTTTCGATGCTTAAATAAGATTTATAAATTTGATGCATACCCGATGCCACCTATTAATGACTTTCTACCATGGATCTCACAAAGGGGTACTAGCAGGTGCCATTGGAGGAATTCAGCTGCAAGAAGACCGCGTTCACCACTCTGGACAGGTTGTTCGTATTCACCAGACTCCCTTTTCATCTCATTGCGCACTGACTTTTCATCAGATGATGGATCAGATTCTGCGACCCCATTCCATATATGCTGGAGCGTATCTTAATGATGTGTTCATTTTCAGTAATGATTGGCGGTCACATCTCGACTGCCTGCAAGCAGTGCTTGACAGTTTGAGCCTGGCTGAGTTGCACGCTAACCCTAAGAAGTGTAAATTCGGTATGTAGGAAATATATTATTTGGGGTATTCTGTGGGGAACGATTTGACTAGATCTCAGTTGAACAAGGTGGGTGAGAGTCTTGTGTATCCACGTCGGGAAATGCAGAAGCAGGTTCATACTATTCTCAGACTCACTGGTTATTGCAGGAGGTTCATTCTGAAGTTTTTACATAGAGCAGCCCATCTCACTAACATGACGAAGTTCAGAAAAAACTACAGCATTGTCTGAACCAGTGATTGTGAAAGGTCCTTCTCTGATTTAAAGGCCACTTTGTCTTTGTTCCAAGTTCTACAGAATCCAGACTTTTCAAAGGAGTTCATTCTACAGATGGATGCAAATGTGTTTGGTTTGGGGGCTCTACTCTCTCAGAGTTTCAATGGGGACAAACATCCCATACTTGTTTCTGAGCAGGAAATTGCTTCCCAGGGTGTGTAATTACTCGACCAGAAAGAATGTTTGGTAATTAAGTGGGTGGTGGGGGCTACTATTTGTGGGGTAGTTGGTTTACCCCGGTGACTGACTACACTCCACTCCTGTGTCTCTACAGGAAGAAGGATATGAACTACCTGTTCACTAGGTGGTTTATTAGCTTTCAGCCATTTAATTTTGATGTTCACCATCATCCTGATTCTGTGCACGTCTTAATGCTGACATCCTCTCATGTTTGGAAAGTTTGCAGGCTCACTGTGTAATGCTTCTGTTGCCCAACGGGTGATACAGGGAACATTTAAAACCGGCCACTGACCTGGCCTTGCACTCTTCTTTCTTTCTTCTCTCCGGGTACAGCTGTTTATTCTTTCAATATGAGGAAGGGAGCTGATATAGGATTACGTAAAGTCAGTGTCACTGCCTACCTGCTGTGTTGGTCTGTGTTGAAATAACAGCTCCCGTTTGAAAATTCTTTTGATTTTTCCTGTCTTCACAACAATAAAGCTGGGTTTTTTGGAAACCTGGATTCACTTCCTTTTCTCTTGTGCAAGTCTGTGACCCACACATTACAATATAGGCATATATATATATATATATATATATATGTATATATATATATTTGTCACACACGTGCGCATGGGAGGCAGCTAAAGGGCTCGAATAGTGACAATTCCATGTCTGAACAGGGGGTGGTGAGGTGCACTGACTTCTTCTCTCAATCCTGTGCAGACCATTTACAGATAACTCCACAGGGTTAGGGGTAGGGTTAGGGTTCCACAGGTTTCCGGCACCTGTGATGATGTCACTTCCTATCCAGATGACATCACTTCATCTCCAGACCTTTAAAGCTGCCATCTTTGACACATGTCATCAGTTTTTGTTTTGGACATTGAACAAGACATGTCTCCTCAAATCCTCAAAAATGAACCCTTTTTCAGCCAGGGCATAATACACTTGTTATGTCTTCTGTCCATTTTTGTGACTATATATATATATATAGTAAACTCATAAGAAGATGTCAAGCAAAGGTAAAAAGACAAAATAAACAGCACACAAAAAAGAGATGCACTCCTGAGCATACCAACTCAGTCACTGTTGAGTTCAAGACTGCCTTCTACCAGTACCAGGTGGTTTTAAGACACTGGTTCCTGGAAGGGTCGGGGCTTAATTAAGGAGAGCCGATGGCAAGGTTATTCGTCTTCTGGCTGATGTCCCTCTGTACTGTATAGGAAATAAATGTTGCATTAAAAAAGAGCCTTATCTTTGTAGCACTGAGGATGTCTCCTACTTGCAAATGTGTGGCACGATGCACAATGCTTAGAGCATTTAAAGCTGAGTCTTCACTTACACTTTGGCTCTCTCTCACTTCTGCCCTCTCTTCTTCAGCCTGTGTCTGACCCAGCCAATGCTAACCAGCTGCTGAACCCACTTGATGAGGAGGGCTTTGTGTTCTTTTAACGTGAAGAAGTGAGCTAAAGCAAGACGACTGGCACAACGCTTCACGTGTGCTTGTGTGCTTGAGAAAAATTTGTATTTTGAAATAAGCCTTGGGACTGCTTCTGCCTTTTCAACAATAAAGCTATTTTCTTAGACTCGCATTCCTGTCTCTGATGCAACTCTGTTACCCAAGCTTGACAACATTGTCCTTTAGTAGTCTGCAAAATGTGTACTCAATTACCTATTATTCTACTGTTTACTATTATGCTATTTCTTCACTTCAGGGCACTTTTCTCTTAATAAGGGACAAACTGCTAGCAACCAATTTATTTTTATGTTTTCAATAAATGGCTAGTCACTATATCACTATGTAGTATAATAAGCATGACAGGTATCTCCTGCCTAAATAGGTAATTTTTTGAACATTGTGACAGAGCAAAGAATCAGTTATAAATGGGAAAGCACTGCCTGGAAGTAGTTTGAGTATGACACTGACAGTAACAACAGCAAATGTGTAATCAATAAAATTGCTAGCTTGTGGAATCCAATTTAAATTGAAAGAACTTAACAAATGTGAAGAGTCTTATACTGTTTTAATAAGGAAGGTAATAGAGAGGTTGAAGAATCCTGAAATTTGGAAAAAGCACAAATCTTCCAAAGAAGGTAAAAAGAGGTTATAGCGGTCAACAAATTTTAACTTTGACTATGTAGAAATTCGGCTGCCTCATTACATTAGTCAAGTGAATAGAAAAAAAGAGAAAAAAGTGTGCTGGGATAACTGCCTATTAAATTAGGAATATGTAGAAGATTGTTGTCATTACCTGCTTTCATAAGGTTCTGTTGAGTACTTGAAATTTAAAATGCCTAGTGCTGCTCAAGTAAACAGATTGCTTCTTGAACAGATGGACACTGCTACAACAAGAGTGACACAGGTTTCACTAAATGTTCAGAAGAAAACTCTCCATATTGATGGCTAGAGCAGAAAGAGCCCTACTGAGTCTTTTATGGATTTTTCTGCATGTTTCCGCAATCCTTTTGTTACTTAGGTACAGGTATGCATTTCTTAATCTTAATCAAATGTCTACAGTCACAAGAGACAGACATGAATTCTATTGCTTGCAGTATGTATAGAGTTTTAGTATTTAAAGCTTACAGAAATATTGAAAGAAATACCCCACTATTAAAAATATTTACTTTACTTCATGTAGTTTGTAATGATGGCTGAGAAAAATGTTTAATCTCATGTTTTCATGCAGAATGGAGAGACAAATGTTTATGATATAATACAAGACAAAAGTGAGAAATGCCATACAACAGCAAACAATCTCAAAAATGTCTCAGGGGAAAAAAATCTGACATTACCGGTGTCACATAAATCATGTGTCAGTTATCCAGTCTTATGCTCAACACGTGCAAAACACATGCTTTTTTGCTAAAATATTGTTAAATACACACTTTTGGAATTATTAACAAACATTATACACAGCCTCATGGTAATGATTTTTTAAACTGAAGACATGACTCTCTGCGGTGGGCTGGTGCCCTGCTCGGGGTTTCTAAGATTGGCTCCAACAGACCCCCGTGACCCTGTAATTAGGATATAGGGGGTTGGATAATGGAAGGATGGACAGGACTCTTCACCAACAAATGACGGAAAGAGGCTGGTGTTCAATACAAAAAGTCACATGTTTTGCACGTTTTGAGCATACAACTGGATAAGTGACATGTGGATTATGCAACCTGAATAACGTCAGATTTTTTCTTTATTTTTTCCGTGGACGTTTTTCACACCATTTGCTATTATACAGCATTGGGTACCATTGATTCTGTTAAATCATAAACTTCTTTTTCTCTTTTGTGCATGAAAATATGAGATTAAACATTTTTCTTGGTTGTCAATACAAACTACACAGGGTAAGTAACTTATAAAAAATATCATTTTTGGGTGGAGTATCCTTTAAATTTTTGTGTGATTTTTTAATATACATTGACAGTATTCCACATTGATTAAAAATCATAAATAATTTAATATCTGCGATAGTTTACCTAAGGAACAGTTCATATTTACAATTCAATGTATGCTATTGTAAGAGTATTGCCTTTTCACTGTATCGTCATTTTCCTTTCTATGATTACTACCTAAGAGAAGAAAAAAAAAGTAATTTTTCTTGTGAAATAGTACAAATGATGCATCTTCTGCAGTCCCTCACCCCAGAGATTCCTTTCTAATCTTCAGGAACCCCAGATCTGTGACACATTTTTTTATACATTGTACTTTTATCAGCCAAAATCATTATTAGGTTCTACTTTATTACACACAGTAAGTTCAAAATGTTCTTATTTCCTTCCCAGCATCCAATGCCCCTGAACAGACTGTGGCACCTGCAACCCTGATTGGGAATAAGTGGGCTCAGGAAATGAATAGATGGATATATAAATTTGTATTCAGTTTCCATGTATGAATTAAAAAATGATATGCAATATCTGCCCTTGTACAGGTCTTAATTTATATCTTATTCCCTGGAAAATGTTTTATTGCAATCACAGGTAGTTGCCCTAGAGTATGTAATCATCTTAGTCTGGCTTATTTGAAAATAACAGTAATAATATTATGGTACAGTAACTGAATGCTGATGATTTAATAATTTTCATAATGTGAGATGTTTCTGCAAGTTTTAAAAGGATTAAATGCAAGTTTGTTGTGCCTCCTTTGGGAAAATAAGCTGTATTAAAAGATAGCAATCCACCAGCTAAACCTGTTTGTTTTCATTATGACTGGTTTCTGTTGTCAGTTTTGAATGATGTGAATTACTAGCCATAACAAGCACTTCCACCCTCACATAATTGCTCCTAATAAAGTTATAACACAATTACAGACCAACTGGGTATTAACACAGAAGTCTACAGCTCTGAAACAAATAATATCTATCATCTTCACTGCTCTTAAAATTGCATGCGAACATACAGTATTTCTACTACCATAATGCAAATTAAATGCTATAATAGCATATCTGTGACTCTTACAAATATACAATGGGTTCAGAACGTATTTAGACCCTTTCATATTCTGCACACTTTATTCTGTTGTAGATTTAAATTTTAAATAGATAAATTTACACTTTGCCTGTCAATTCACACTCAATTTCCTTGAGTGACAAACTAAAAACATATTTACAGAAAGGTCTAAAAATGTACTAATGATCAAAAACTGAAATCTCTCATTCAATAAGTATTCAGACCCTTTGCTATGCCATTCGAAATTGTGCTGTGTGAATATGTCTGCCTGAATAGGCTTTGGCATGTGTTTGAATATAAGTGCCATCCATCCATTATCCAACCCACTATATCCTAACTACAGTGTCACGGGGGTCTGCTGGAGTCAATCCCAGCCAACACTGGGCGCAAGGCAGGATATAAACCCCGGGCGGGGCACCAGCCCACCACACCAAGCACACACTAGGGACAATTTAGAATCGCCAATACACCTAACCTGCATGTCTTTGGACAGTGGGAGGAAACCCACGCAGACACGGGGAGAACATGCAAACTCCACGTAGGGAGGACCTGGAAGCGAACCCGGGTCCGCTAACTGCGAAGCAGCAGCACTACCCACTGCGCCATCGTGCCGCCGAATATGTGTAATATGATAAATAAAGATTTAATGGACACGTATATGACAGATGACTGTGAAGAACTTCAGTATCTGCGAATTCAAAGGAAATTATGATTAAACTATAACATGTACTAGTGAAGCTTCATCTGGGGTGCTGGGTGCAGTCACAGTCTCCTTATTACAAAAAAGACATAGCAGTGCTAGAGGCAGTACAGAGAAGAACCACAAGGCTGATTCTAGGACCCTGGGGTTATAAACTATGAGGAAAACTTAAAGGAGTTGAACTTTTTTTTGTTAAAGCAAATGAAGATTAGGAAGTGACATGAGTGAATTGTGAATGAGTATTAAAGTAATTCATATGGTGGACCCCAGCTAATTTTTTTTCTTCAGACAGATAATCATAGATACATGAAATAAATGACCAAGTAGTGTGGTGGACAGTAGGATTTTGGGAACCTTCAAAACTTGACTTGATCATATTTATTAGATATTAGGTGAATAGGATAGATGAGCTTGTGAAGGTGAATGGCCTGTTCTCATCTGAATTGTTCTGATTTTCTCTTAGGTTTCGTCCCCACCTTGAACTGATGCTCTGGCTATTCACATCCCTGTAACAGAAAGCTGAAATACAGAATTGCACAGAGCTGTTCGATGAGTCACTGTTGTTGCCCTGATGCTAAGCATGCAGTGTCAGTTTTCAAACTATTTAATATTTTTCAGGTAAGGATGACAAATATTTCCAGGTAAGGCAGTTATAGTCATTAATCATGATACTGAAAAGTGGTAACATGTTACATGTTGATTAGTACATTGCTTGTAAAACACTGTGGATTTTAGCTATACAAATATATTTTTATTTTTTACATTTGCCTTATTCTTTACTGCATAATCTCCTGCTGAGTTTGGCTGGTGGACTGGCAGACTGGCAGATGGGCTAGAAATGTGGAGGTGACATAGCAGAAGAGACCCTTCACTTTCCTTGGCCCAAGATTATTTCCTGACCATCTGACACTTGTAATTTATGTGTGTGTTAATCTCATCAGTAAATTGTACAGTGACATTTCTCCAGTGACACAAAATTGTTCAGAACTGTCTGCCATTACATACAGGTTATATATAATGCAATGGACATCTATATAAGCAGAGTGATGTTGTTTGTATTTTAATGCCCACTAGAATCATTAACAACAATAATAAAAAAAATAATAAAAAGTGCACTGTGACTGATGTCCCATGTCAGTCGGGGCCGCTTCTGGCTAGAAGAGGGAGGGGTTCTGAAAAGGTGGATGGACAAATCAGTCGATTTCCAGTTGGGCTGAAAATGCAAATTTCCTGCACTTTTCTTTTGGACTAGCTTCTTTTGGACACAGTTTGGTGGAAAATTGTGTCAAGGGAGAGAGAAGCTGACTATCGAGACATTGATATGAAAGCCAGAGGAAGCTGGCATTAAGTACTGGCAGGCCAGCTGGCCTCTCCTATGTCCAGAACACAAAGGGTGGTGAAGATGGAGCCCCTCAAGGCCGTAGCATTGGGGGTGTGCTGTGCATAGTTAATTTTTCCTTTGTTCTTGTTTTGGTGTTAATAAATAAAGACAACAAACTTTGTTTACCTGGTCAATAATTCCGTACTCCGGATATTTGTACTGCAGGGTCTTGACTTTATTCTTAATATTCTATTTTGTACATATGCCACTTTTTTAACATTTGAAAATGTAATAATCCACCATTACAGTAATATACAGATCCTTTGTTATGAAAATGACTGCACACTGTGTGTAAGAGGAAATAAGTATGACTGCTAGTGTGCGGCACTACTGTAGTATGGGTCCCTTTAAACCAAAGCACTGTCGGATTTTGCATTTGGATCTGATATAAGTAAAGCTGGATTGATAAAGCAACAAATATACTCCATGAACGATGTTTCTTAAGCAAGCTGCTGACTTTTCCTTCTTAGAATAACATTACATAAACCCATAACTATCTGAGATAGACTTAGGAGTGAGGGGGCTCCTTGGCTTGAACCACTGTTCATTCCCCACCTAGATCTTCTGAGGGAAATATGGAAAGCTTGGGAGTTGCATAAACTTGAATAGGCAATGGCGCTACACAAGAACAGCAAGTAGTGAAAGAATATGCAGCATTTGTCTGTATAACTGCAAAAAACAGAGAAACAGCATCTGAGATTATAAATAATATATATATACAGAGGAGTGTGCAATGTTAAAATTTACAATTGTATTTGATATCCATCAGATCACAGTATACCACGTCAAATATTAAAAACAAGGACTATTTTTAGAGAGAGGCAGAAGAACAAATGGAGGAAAAAATGTAAAAACATTATTCTGGCATTTAGTCATAATAGCAGGTGTCACATACGTACTCATGGGAGGCAGCTAAAGGGCTAGAATAAGAGTAATTCTGAGCCAGACCGGGAGGTAGCGGAGTGCACTGACTCTTTCTCTCACTTTTCTATAGACAATTCACGGGAAATTCCACCTGGCCCTGATGACGTCATTCCTGGTTCCGGCCCTTTGGACATCACTTCCAGGTGTGAGCCTATGGATGAAGACCCTTCCGGTTCCTGCCCCTTTGATGTCACTTCCTATACTGACCTTTAAAGCCGCCACCTTTCCTCCATCCCCCCAGTCTTGTTCTGGACTCCAATCTGTACACATCAGTACAAACCTTTCCCTTTGCAGCCAGGGAATAATATACAGGTGGCTGCCCCAAACCTTTCTGTGGCTTCTTTGATTTTGTGACACAGCTAAAATTAAGAGAAAATGAAATCAAAAATAAAAATAAAACACATCAGCATTTAGTTTTTCACCATTTTGCAGACTCTGAGCACTTTAGTCAAGCTAAAAATAAATTTTACCTGTTGTTCAATACACATACTGCCAACTGAGTAACTGTATGAGGTTCAGTTTGCATCACTTCATTGTCATTTGACCTTTCCCAACAATTTGATTTATCAACAACAACATTCCGTTCAAGTACGTAAAGTGTGGCGAATGATATTTTTTTCAAAAAGGGTTTTTCACTATTGTGAGACATGGCAGATGTGCTCTTATCAACAAAATGCAAACAACTGACAAGTAAGCTGAAATGTTTTTCATCCATGATCTATATTCTCGATGGTCTATAAGGTGTTTCAAATAAAAGTTTAATTATTCATGACATTTTACTGTCAAATTATTATATGCAATTAATGCAAAGAAAGACAGCAGCTCGTCATAACTAACATCAGACCACACAATTATCCTGTAATTTGGTTTCAGTGTGTGGTGCTGGATGACCTACTGTACATATGTTTTCTGCTCAGCCACAGTTACATCTAACATGCCGTCACTTATGAACAGACGGAATTCTGTAAAGTATCATCTGTAGATGATAAATCTGCCTTGTGTCCTAGAGAGCAGTGAAAGACAGCTTTGAAAGTTACCCAAAGCTCTTGTTTCACCACATACTTTCAGAAGTGCCATTAGAGTTTACCGCTCATGCAAAATCATAAACATGCTTCACTATCATTAGAATCAGAATCCATAATGAAGTCACTGGCCATTGCTGAAGAACTGTATAACATGGCAAGTCATATTAATTTGCAAAGGTTAACCTGGGATGCAGCCTGAAATGAATTAACATGTATGAAAAAGTGTGTTTTTCAAAAAAATATTTCTGCTGCTAGAATCACAGATCCAGTTCTTTTTAACCTCTTTATCATTATCTTTGAGATAACTCATCCACCGCTATTCGCACACAAAACTGTTATCCTCAAGTTTACGTTTTCAGCAGGTGACCTGAATATAGGCTGAGGAATGGAAAGCATGTGCAGAAATGCAGCTGTGCTCCCAATATCTCACAGTCATATCATGCAACATTTTAATGTGATAACAGATCTATAGATTATATTTAAAGTGCATCTACACTATGGCTTGTATGCATACAATGGATTAATCTCTGAATGTGAACCCCATTTTTTCATGTTATATGTGCTTGATATCTTGAAATTAAAGATAGCTTGAATAGTCCAAAATGTTTAGTTAAGTAACAGTTGGTAGAAAAGGTATCCACTTTGAAAAGTTCATCTTAGGAACTGAATAGACATTATGCAAAGCAAAATTGGAACAATTCAGTTTCTTTAATTATTTCTCCAGGAAGCACTGCAGTTAGCGATCAACCTACATCAGCTCCATCAGTTGATCCACAAAGTGTCTGGGTAATAGAGACAATGGGGTTTGAGAAATCAAAGTTCAGCATTTTATTTCCTAAATCAGCATTCTCCCCAGCTATCAGTACATGGGGTGCATGTCTGCTAATGCTAATAATATAGAGTGTTCATCACTGACAATTTCATTGTTCAGAATGCTAGCATTCTACTAGGATTTTACTCCTGGGATAGGCTCCAGCCTAGATTGGTAAGCAGGTCAAATAATCCATGGACACACTGTATGGATATAAAGAACTGCCCTTACTTGGGATTAGCTTATACTGCATTTATCAAATCAGTTTTAATACATTCAGAAGTCATCACCGTCTGAAATTGTGTTAGTTATTCTTTATAGCTTAGTCTTAAGACTAAGCATACATCTCTCTGTATGCTGCCTTTACAGAAAGCTTCACTTTCACACAGTGATTTGAAGATATTTTCTTCCAAAGACAGAAGTTAATTTGTTGTTTTTGAGAAATCAAAATAATGTAGGGCAGCACAGTGGTGCAGTGGTAGCGCTGCTGCCTCACAGTAAGGAGACCTGGGTTCGCTTCTCGAGTCCTCCCTGCGTGGAGTTTGCATGTTCTCTTGTGGGTTTGCTCCTACAGTCCAAAGACAGGCAGGTTAGGTGCATTGGCAATCCTAAATTATGCTTGGTGTGTTTGTGTGTGTGTCCTGTGGTGGGCTGGTGCCCTGCCCGGGATTTGTTCCTGCCTTGTGCACTGTGTTGGCTGGGATTGGCTCCAGCAGACCCCAGTGACCCTGTGTTGGAAAATGACTGACATAAAACTTCATGGGAAAACTCACATATAAAATATAAATTTTGGGTGTAATATTGCAATGTTTGGTTTATGGAGTTCCTTTAGCTTAAAAAACTGCTCCAAACATTCAATGTATGCCACGTACAACTCACTGTTGGGTTTAAATGTGTCCATCCTTCCTATCAGGGCCGATATGCACTTTATACAATGACAAAATCCTATCCTCATCGCCAGTTATTCTGTGATGTTTTAACGAGACAAGCACGCATGTTCCTTACTCAGCCAACTTCTTTATTATATCCAACCAGGAAAACACTTGTCCCCCTCTTCCAGTTTACACATGCACACATTCTGTCTAAGGCAAGTGTTTTAGTACAATATTCACATGACCAAACATCTTAATAAAATTTCATTAAACAATACACTACAGATATTACATTAATAGGAAAGTGCAGCCTTTCCTGTTTTCCTTTAGGCAAATATTTAAAAATTCAAGCAATTGCTGATTATCTTCACAATGCAGCTGTATTCAGTGTTTTAGATGGTGAAAACAAGTTAAGTATTTCTTCTTAAATTATGAGTTTCTGTTTAAAAGTGTCTAGTTACACAAGGTATTTAATGGACCAGTTAGACTAATGTAACATATTTATGTCATTTCTTTTCTTTTCTGAAATTGCATCATTTTGACATCTTAAGGCAATATTTCATCTTCCTTGCAACACAACAAATAAAATATTTATTAACTAAATAATTATTATTCTATCAATTAAGGGTTAGTGCTTCTGCTTCACTGCCTCTGTGGAGTTTACATGTTCTACCAGGTTTGCATGGGTTGTTTTTCCCTAATTATCTTGTTTTCCTTCCACATTCCAAAGATTTCTCGGATAAGTTGATTGGTGAATCAAAACTAGCCCACTGTGAATGAATATCAGGGTGTATAAGAGTTTATCTTGTGATGGGGTGCCATACTGTTCAAGGCTGGTTCATACTTAGTTTTCGATGGTACTTGAATATGTTTCACCCACTACAACCCTAAATTGGATTAAATAGGTTATAAGACTGATGAATGACCTGGTGTTTGAATAATTCTGTCAACTGAATGGTAAAGGCTACACTAAAAATACATATAATAAAAAGAAATGAAGCAGAATTTTTATTTCATTATATGTAATTTACCAACTTCATCAAAATGTAAGTCACGTTCATATACTTTAAAAACATGAAGATTTAACTGTGTCAATTAAACATCTGTTTATTTTTAATTTACTTAAATTTGCAGATTTGACATTTTATTTTTGGAGTAAAATATGTATTCACAGTGATGATGTCTTAGGAATCAACTAAACTGAACATACAGTAAAAAATATGATCAGAGAAAGACTATGAAGCTCACAAAAGCTTTCTTGAATTGCTCTGCCTGTGTGCATGCATTATACTCATTATGTGTTCAGATATGAATTCTAGTTACACTGTTTAAGCAAAATCTCAGAGTATGCAAGCAAACTTTTTAGTGAAGTTACAGAACAACCACTCACCTCTTTTTGAAGATTTTGTTGTTGCTAATGGCAGCAAGCACAGCGGTAAAAATTGCTCATCATGTTCTATATTCTTTTTTTTGTGACACATATAGGACATTGATGGGAATCTAAAATGGACCTGCAAATTGACTATGGTGAAATAGTCTTATATCTCCAAATATAAATGAAAGCAAATACTCAAAGATATTAAAAAATAGAAATGGTTTGCCTAGCCGATATTTCTATTTCAGTGAATTTTAGACATTTTCTATTTTGACAGGATTTAAAACTGGCAGAGGAATAACAAAAAAAAGAGTGGGAAAATAATTGAATTCTAAAGACATAAAACAATGCTGGCAATGTTTTCAAGTTCCACTTGCAGAAAACATGCTTGAAACACCTGCCATTATGTCACACACTTCAAGTACTCATTTTCTGAAAAGAATATTTCACTTGCAACTTGAGAGCATTGGATGCATCCCTAAAGATATAGTGCAGATGTTCAGCTCTTCAGTAGCATATTTGACACAAGGTTCTTAAAAACGTCTGTCCTTAGTATGTCTAATTAAATTGATAATGATGAGCACAAAACATAATCCAGTAGTAGACTGAGCAAGGTTATTTATTGATTTTAAATAAATGTAGCATTTCAAATCACGTTGTCCTATGATATTCAAGTGCAACTATCTGGAAAAACTATCAATTTAGATTTGTTGAACTGAAGCCTAACCCAGCAGCAATTGGCACAAAATAGTAACTTGTGTTGTGCATGCACCTGTCAATTATAAGGCAGATGGAATTAGAAAATGCCACAAAAAACAGCAGGACCGTGGGGTGAATGCCCACTTACAAGACTCCTCATTGCCCCTCAAAATCTCCTTTATATCTTACACATGTTTATAGAGTACCTTACAAATTACACGCTTTAACATAAACACATACTAAAAACAATAATTAAAAGATCATTTTCACTCTAAAAAAATAAAAAGCATATGGTTAACTTGTCTTATGACTGCACTGGATTTTTTTGGTGATTTTTACCCCTAAAAAAACAGAGGTGGAATGTCAAGAGCTCCAGCTCTCATTTAGTTTAGTTTTGTCCTCTTCCTTCTAACTTCAGCTCTACAGGTTGTGTGGAATTCTCCCTTTTGAGCCTAACCCAAGAGTACTTCTAGTGCCCAATTACTGCCTCCAGGAGGCAATTTTCAGGTCAATCAGAACAACCCCAAGAGTGGGGACTTACCTCCCAATAGCTCCCCCTGACAGCACCTAAAAACCCAACAGGGCAGCCCTACAGAACCACAGCTCCCATGCTCCCCTGCAGGTATCCAAACGGAGACTTACCAAAAGGGTTGCTACCATCTAGTGTACCATGTGGGTGACAAGAGCACAGAAGGCAGCCTCCTAGTTCCCTTCACTCAAAATGGCCTCCCAACTTTGAAAACGAAAACTACCCATTCTGACCAAGATGCCCCCCCCCCCCCACAGTGTCCCTCCATTATACTGGCCTCCCAGCCAGGTAAGGACCTCCTGTACACTCTCTCTCAATCTGTATATCAGGAGTTCCCAACTTTGGCTGCGAGAAGGAATTTCAGGGGGTGCGACAAAGAGGAAGGCTGCATCACAATTTACCAAAACTGAGTGAGATGTGTTGTTCATCTTTATCATGGTGAAATTGGTGTGTTGCAGTGCACAGTCATTTGCAAGTCATTTATTAGTCAGTGCTCCTGTTCTATGATACAAAAAATTGGGAGTGGTCTTCCCTAGACTTTCTTGTATACTCAGATATGGGGATGGAGATTTTAGGATTAAACCACAAGGCAATGATTATATTTTTATATTATGTACATTTAAGAACCATCAACAACAAATCAAATCAAATTAATAATATATTGAACAATTGTTATAAAAGTAAAGTTGAATAAATCAGACTCTGTAGCTGCATGAATAAAAGGTAAAGTACCACTTTCAGTTAACAGAAATAGCTCAAAAATTAATATAAATCTATGTTTTGTATCTAATACTTGTATGCAAAATGTGGTTAATCTAAGTGAAAGTATAATCAAGTTATCATGTTTACATACACACACACACACAGACAGACACAAACATAATTCCAAAAATGGTATTTTCGGACTCAGGGAGGTCTAAAACGTTGAGATTCATCAAAATCTTGAAGTGGAATTTCTGGAGGATTCAAATACTTTCCCTATACTTCGTATACGAGAAAGTCAGGGAGGCCTAAAACGCTGAGATTCATCAAAATCTCGACATTGAATCTTTGGACGATTACAATACTTTCCCTTTACTTTGTATACGAGAAAGTAAAAAGAATCAAGCATTGTTCATGCAACAGTTACCTGTAAACGAGCTGCAGAAATAAGTGTTCTCACAGGTTCCTTACGGAGCATTCATAAGGCAAATAAAATGTGGACCTTGCAATGACCCATAGAGAGGGGTGAGGTCTAGTATTGATTTCTGTGGAAGCCCTGATCATGAAATGTCACTGATTTTGAGGTTCAATTAACATTTTTGCCCGGATAGACAAGGGAGACTGAATTAGATGCAACATCTCCTACTTAAACTCGGCCCATCTCTCCCTCTAGCAGTCCTGGTGGTAGCACAGTAATTTCAATTGTGTGGTGCATTTGTTTTTGAACTGCAGTATAAGTGTTATTGGTGGGCAAAGCTTATATTTCATTGTTTAGTGGTACACAGGCACTCGTTACTTCACAAGGGTCTCCAATCCACCACACTTCTCGATCGTGTTTCATTTCCTTGTGGAGCTTGATACTTCATGGGATAACCCAGTCCCAGATCTTCAATCAAAAGTCTAAACTTCACGAGGGGCCCATTCAAAAATAAGTTAAAAAATGAGGAATTTGATTTCTTCTTCTTCAAATGTGATACTATTTTTGTAGGGTGTGCAAACATAAATCAAAACATTTTCTAGGGTTGCAGGGTATAAAGAAGGTTGGGAAACACTATGTATGGTGGACCCTGATAAGGTGTCTGCTGAGTGTAAGAAGAGGAAAGAGCTAAAAAAAAGGATGCTGTGCAGTTTGTTGAGGAAGGAGGGGAAGCACTTACTTGTTCAAAAGCAATTATGAAGTATTTCTCCATTACTAAAATCCATTGGCCTTGGCACAAGATTCTCAGGGTTCACGAATTTGGAGTATGAGAGGGACAATGTCTTGGACTCTGTGAGAGTAGAGAGCAAATCTGAGCTGGAACAGGAATGGATAAGCCAGAGGAGGGTGAGGGTGGATTGGAAGCAGGAGCAGTGTCTCTTCAGAGAAGCACCATCAGACAGAGCATTGGCACTGCTGTAGTGCTGCTGAGGATGGAGAGTTGGGTTCGACTGCTGTATAATGGAACAGTTCTTCTAAGGGCCACCTACTGCCAATGCAATCCTCTGTCTCCAACCACCCCGTCTTTACAATATGTTTTATAATAATTCCAATTTTTGTATTTGAATGTGTGTGGTTTTTCATGTTCATAAATGTGTGTATGATGTGCATAGGTATTGATTTATAAAATTCAACACCATACTAAGTCAGTTGGATGTGCTCATAAGTTATTATGTAGATATTTTCCTGTTAGCTGGCTCCAAGATGCACACTGCAAGAGTTAAACCCAACAGATACTGCAGTTTTATTACCATAAATATGTATTAAGATGAGACGATCCTGTGCTGAATGTGTTCTGCCTAGAGCAGTGCAAGGCAGATTTAATTTATTTAGGAGATCAGGAGATGGAACCAGAATCTAAGGCACAGCACAATCAATATTGGGAAAAATATCGTTAAATCTGGTATATCTAGCCGTTAGTTCTAGGATCCCAAATTGTGAAATCATCATCTTATTTGATTTAAAGAGGCTGCAGGCTATTTTGGTCTACTATACCCTGATTAGAGCAGGCTGATTATCTATTCATATTGCAACTCCATTTGTTAGTCATTTGCACAAAAGTTCAAGTGCGACAATCCTTATGAAACTGTGAATGAGTTTTTTTCTGTTTTATATCTCTCCTGAGTATCCTGTTTTAGCCACTGTTACATTGCCAGTCTGACACTCCTGTTTAGGGAATGTGACACAAGAGATACTGCAATGACAAAAGGATTTCATCTTTTCCACAAGCTGGGCTTGTATTTATGACAGCTGTAGGATGTCCTAGGTCACCAGAATGATTTTGTCAAACCTTGACTGTTGTAACTGATCTTGGGCCCGCAAATGTGTATTTTCTCTTGACTACAGTTTTTGTTTTCCTCTCCCCTGCTGCCAACTTATCATATCTCATATATAAGGAACTTAATATCATACTGTATTAACCAAGTTAACACTGCTCTGTGTTCATTTATGTAAACTTTGTAATTAGCACTTTACTGTTTATGTAGTGTTGGCGGCACGGTGGCGCAGTGGGTAGCGCTGCTGCCTCGCAGTTGGGAGACCTGGGGACCTGGGTTCGCTTCCCGGGTCCTCCCTGCGTGGAGTTTGCATGTTCTCCCCGTGTCTGCGTGGGTTTCCTCCGGGCACTCTGGTTTCCTCCCACAGTCCAAAGACATGAAGGTTAGGTGGATTGGCGATTCTAAATTGGCCCTAGTGTGTGCTTGGTGTGTGGGTGTGTTTGTGTGTGTCCTGCGGTGGGTTGGCACCCTGTCCGGGATTGGTTCCCTGCCTTGTGCCCTGTGTTGGCTGGGATTGGCTCCAGCAGACCCCCATGACCCTGTGTTCAGATTCTGCGGGTTGGAAAATGGATGGATGGATGTTTATGTAGTAAAGTTTTTGCCAGCACTCTGAATGTGTAGTCAGTGAAGAACACTATGCAAAAATAAATTGTTCAGATGAAAATGTGACTCCTAAACTTAAATAAAGCTTACAATTCTGATAAATGCAGCAAGCTTGGATTAAATGTACTGTGTAATGGAAAATCAGCATTCTTTAAACATGAAAAAAAATTTGTTTGGCACAATATCAAAGCATTAGATGTCTCGGCAAACAAGAGTAGCAGCACTACTGCCGACAGTCTTAAACAGCTGACGACTGAATCACAGAAGAGTTTTAACAAAGAAATAAACCACTGGAAAAGAAAAAAGAAGTAGACAATGTGACTCCCAAATTCAGTAAGCCATACTCCGTTCTCCGTAAATGTGAGACCGAATTAGAAGAATTGAATAATATGAAAGAGTTTGTGAAACAATAATAAAATTATTGTTGGTTCTATGACGAAGGAAACAATAAAGATGATATTTTTGCCATTCCTGATTTCCATATTGTAGTTCTACATATTTAATTTCTCATAAACAACCCTATCACCCCTGATAACAAATTTATGACTGCATTAGGTGTCAAGTGACTTATGCGTTCACTAATGTTGTACAGTAAAGGCTGATCTGGTTACATTTCATTTTAGAAAAAGGCAGTAAAAGAGAAACGAAGTGCTTTTGAGCCAGATGCGTGTGCATCTAGCTGTCATATATGAGAATGCAGACTCGCAGGTGTTTTTAGGTACAAAAAATGTCATATTTATATATATATATATATATTGTATCTATGTCAAATATAATGTTATACAATGTGAATCTTTAATACTATTTTTAAAAATTACTCTACTAGGTAAATGTGCATATCTGGTACTGCTTAAACTTCATCCATGTTTAAACAAAGTACAGCTTCACTGAAGGTCAGTGGTTTAAATGGAAAAGAGAAATGGCACTACACCAGGTTTTTTGCGGGCATCCTCTCTACTTGTCCCAGCAGATATGCACATCTGGTACACATGGTACACTCCGAGTATGCCAAATAGCAAAACACAGACTACAGAGTAATGGTCAATCCCAGCTCACTTCAAGCACTGCTAATGGCTGATTTCTGGTATGTTTTTCAAAAGTATTTTGCTACCTTGTTGCACAACCACTGATCTGAAAACGTCATGTCAAGAATAATCAATACAAGTGGTTTAGGGCACTGTTAGGGAAACACTTTCTATTGTAAATGAATTTATAAAGTGCTACTGACTGTGAGTGTCTGTTTAACTAAGACATTCTTGAGAGAACATTGAGGAAGTTGTTGACTGCACTACTGACTACATCAACTTCTGTATGGACATTGTAGTTCCAGTAAGAACTATACGCTGCTATGCTAACAACAAGCCATGGATTACAAGTGACATCAAGGGCCTTTTGAACCAGAAGAAAAGGGCTTTTAAAGACGGTGATCAGCATGAGCTCAAGCGCGTGCAGAAGGATCTCCGAGTCCAGCTCAGGGCGGCAAAGGAGCAGTACAGGAGAAAGCTGGAGCAGAAGTTGCAGAATAACAGCATGAAGGAAGTGTGGGATGGGATGAAGATCATCACTGGCTGCAGCTCGAAGCGGGGTACCACCATCGAGAGAGACGAAAAGAGAGCAAACCAAATGAACAACTTCTTTAACAGGTTTGACCACCCCAACCCACTCTCACTCTCACCTCGGAGTACTGCACCCTCCACACATCCTTCTGCTGATACCAGCATAGGAGAGACATCCCCACCCATAATTACAACAGCGCAAGTGAGCAGAGAGCTGAGGAGACTTCGTGCCAGCAAAGCAGTGGGTCCAGATGGAGTATCGCCACGACTGCTGAAGGTCTGTGCATCGGAGCTGGGGGGTCCTCTACAGCGCATCTTCAACCTGAGCCTGGAACAAGGGAGAGTACCGAGGGTTTGGAAAACATCTTGCATCACCCCAGTCCCAAAGGTATCACGTCCTAGCGAGCTGAATGACCTCCGGCCTGTTGCTCTGACATCACATATGATGAAGACCATGGAGAGGCTGCTGCTTCACCACCTGAGGCCACAGGTTCAACACGCCCTCGACCCTCTGCAGTTTGCATATCAAGAGAAGGTGGGAGCAGAGGATGCCATCATCTATATGCTACATCGATCCCTCTCTCACTTGGACAGAGGCAATGGTGCTGTAAGAATTATGTTTCTAGACTTCTCTAGCGCCTTCAACACAATCCAACCTCTGCTCCTTAGGGACAAGCTGACAGAGATGGGAATAGATTCATACCTGGTGGCATGGATCGTGGACTATCTTAAAGACAGACCTCAGTATGTGCGTCTTGGGAACTGCACGTCTGACATTGTGGTCAGCAACACAGGAGTGCCACAAGGGACTGTACTTTCTCCGATCCTGTTCAGCCTATATACATCGGACTTCCAACACAACTTGGAGTCCTGCCACATGCAAAAGTTCGCTGATGACACTGCTATTGTGGGCTGCATCAGGAGTGGGCAGGAGGAGGAGTATAGGGACCTAATCAATGACTTTGTTAAATGGTGCGACTCAAACCACCTATACCTGAACACCAGCAAAACCAAGGAGCTGGTGGTGGATTTTAGGAGGCCCAGACCCCTCATGGACCCCGTGATCATCAGAGGTGACTGTGTGCAGATGGTGCAGACCTATAAATACCTGGGAGTGCAGCTGGATGATAAATTAGACTGGACTGCCAATACTAATGCTCTGTGTAAGAAAGGACAGAGCCGGTTATACTTCCTTAGAAGGCTGGCGTCCTTCAACATCTGCAATAAGATGCTGCAGATGTTCTATCAGACGGTTGTGGCGAGCGCCCTCTTCTACGCAGTGGTGTGCTGGGGAGGCAGCATTAAGAAGAAAGACGCCTCACGCCTGGACAAACTGGTGAGGAAGGCAAGCTCTATTGTTGGCATGGAGCTAGACAGTTTGACATCTGTGGCAGAGCGACGGGTGCTCAGCAGGCTCCTATCAATTATGGAAAATCCACTGCATCCACTAAACAGTGTCATCTCTAGACAAAGGAGCAGCTTCAGCGACAGACTGCTGTCAATGTCCTGCTCCACTGACAGACTGAGGAGATCGTTCCTCCCCCAAACTATGCGACTCTTCAATTCCACCCGGGGGGTAAATGTTAACATTATACAAAGTTATTGTCTGTTTTTACCTGCATTATTATCAATCTTTAATTTAATATTGTTTTTTTGTGTCAGTAAGGTGCTGCTGGAGTAAGTGAATTTCCTCTTGGGATTAATAAAGTATCTATCTATCTATCTATCTATCTATCTATCTATCTATCTATCTATCTATCTATCTATCTATCTATCTATCTATCTATCTATCTATCTATCTATCTATCCATCTTCTTTACCATTTGTACCCAGCACATTACTATGTAGATGAGATCATATGATATTTTAATTTTAACTATAGTATAAGAAGTCTTACTTTACGGTCAGATATTTGCCAAATACTTTTAATCTCCTTAACTGTTTTGAGGTCTTTAAATATACAAAGATACAGGAATGTTAAAGATTATTCCATTTATCTCTATGCTGATTGCTGCAAATTGAACTTTGTTATACAAATTAGCCTAACATATTTAAGATAATTGCTTTGTGATATTCTCCAATTTTGTCATGATGAACTGAGCTGTTTGCATGGCAGGCTGCCTCAAGCTTTTGTAATAAAGGACGTCCATCTTGGAGACATTTATAATGATCATCCTAACAGGCACAATGACTTATTTGAAAGTACATTTGCTATTAGGAATTTCTGTAATTCAATTGACTCTCAAATGATAATGTAAACATTTTCATAGACCTCTGGGCACCATGCTCCAATTTTACATTTAGTAAAGCATATACCGGTAATTTATTGAGTCATAACTGAAGACAGCATCTGTCTGCATGCAACACTAAACATCTATGCATGTGGATAGACAGAAAGTACTTCATTTCTTCCAAAGAGTAAATATGGCCTTTATAGAAGCTCGAAGAATATAGAAATACTATTACAAATAATCTGCTATAATCACACACAAGAAAATACTCAAAATGAATGATAATTATTTTTCATAAGTAAATAATTTCTACAAGTATGTATTATGCAAATCACCTTTGTTGTAAAATTAAATTGCAATAGAGTTAGGTAGGTTCTTTGGACTATATGTATATTCACAAAGGAAACAAATATGTGCAATCTTTGACTTTCCATCTGAAATGTTACCTGCCACATTGCACAGTTGGACGTCTGATTCATTCTGGATAGATAATAACAAGTGATATTTTAGCACAAGCACATTCTACTGTAGCATAATCAAATCAATATCACTGGGGGATTAATTCTTCAAAGAGTAAGTATACAGTTTACCTTTCTTTATAAGCACACAGCATCTGAAAACAGCATTTAATTTTTCACAAAGCCAGTTATTATGTGTCTTATAATATATACAATATAATACACAGCACTGTTTTGCTTTTCATACCCAGTATTGTTTCTGAATGGCTATACCATTGCTGGAATGTTCACAATTTATTTGTAATATCAAACAATAAAATTTAAAGACAAATACGTAAAAGGCATGAATGCAGGTAATTGCATTAAACTGATTTCTTGAGTCTTAAATACAAAAAAACAAGAACAAAAAACAACAAAACTTTTATAATAAACATGTACAGTACCTACAAAGTACAAAATTTTTTCAAGTATGTCTGTTTTGTTCTTTAAAAGAGGAATATAGCATTTTCTGATTAAAGATCTAAGCAGTAATGACTTTTTCCAAATCTGATTGTGGAATTTTTGTTCTGTCAGTAGATGCTCATTCGTTGTGATGGATAAGAAAACAACAAAGAATCATGTTTGGCAAACTGTTATACAGAGCTCAATTAAGAATGGCAACTGAAATGTCAGATTACATCAGGAAAGCTATCAAATATAAACCAAAGAATGTTATGCCCTGACTGTATAAAGTACAATTTATTGTGGAATGCATTGTGCACAGCTACTATGACCACTCTGGAAAATAGACATAGCAACACAAGAATTGTTCATAGAAGAGTAACTAAGTGCATCCCATGACAAAATATCATGTTCTACTGTAACGTGGTAAAGGAATTAAAATTCTATAGTCTTAAGAAAGAAAATGTGTATTTGGAGACCTAAACCAGTGCCTGTATTTATCAATTGTCTCAGTGTAGGAAAACAGTTCTAACTGGCTCAAAAAATCCCAGAGTGATACAAATTTGGTCCCACTGTTGGGGGCAGGAGTAAAAGAATGTTATCAATGTTTGCAGTTTAAGAAACTACTCCTAATTTCATCAGGATTTAAGAGAGCTAAGGAGCAGTCAGGCCTGAAGAAAGCGTTCAGTCACAGATGGGCACACATATCCCAGGAAAATCTGAATGTTTTGAAAACACAGGATAATAATGACCCCATAAAAAACATCAGCCTGACAGAGATGGAATAACATCCATTAGAAATCTTGTACATTAAGTTATTGATCCATCTATGTGGAGAACCATGTGCTATCAAATGAAATGAAAATTTTGGTACAGCCACTCATTTTGCCCACGTTACAACACATGAAGTAATATGAAAATTCATATATTTCTCCACAACTCTATGTCAGGTAATGTTACAGTAATGCTGCATTCATGTAAATCTTGCACACAAAGATAAGAAAATAAGAAAGGATGAGCATGCATGTGTGAATCGCAAGTGATATCACAGTACCAACACACAGGTGTCTATTGGATGAAAACTATTGTAGTAGGCAGCGTATTACCCTGAGGTGGGTAACTGGGTGGTTAACAGCAAAATGTCACAAAGGTACACTGAGCTCTGCATTCCACGAAAACCTGGAACATTCACATTACTCTTTACAAGCCCGAGAAAGTTCAAGAATCCAAGCAAAGACTCCCGGGGCATTGGATAAATGGAGCCTCGGAGAAGATAAGAGAGCAATGGCACACAAGTGTGGAAGACTATCTGAAACAGCAGAAAATTGACCGCCACTTCAGGAATAGTATCATGGCTGGTTTTACCTTAACTGTTACTTTACAAGGTGTTTCCCGTGGCCATAACAGTGGGAAGGCAATTATTCTAAAAGAATGGCTGTGAATCAGTCATTGTTAAATAAACATAGCCCATTATCAGGCTTAGCTCTCCTTAAATGTGGAAACAATTAAATGCAGCTTAGCGCATTATCATATCCTTCTTCTTCTACTGCTTTAAATATTATTTTTATTATTATCATCATTATTATTATCTTTGTGGTGAAGCCTTAGTGTTAGTATTAGAAAACTATGAAACGTCCTCATGAGCGACAGTTTGTGGCAAGGGGTGCCATAAAATTGTAATGTTATTCAGCCTCCAAATCCTCACTGGGAATGGATGTAGGACGCTTTGTAAATATTTCTCATGTCCATCTTTGGGCAGGAAATATTCTTACCCTAGTTTGGGATTAATAAAGTATCTATCTATCTACCTTTCTAGTCATACGTTTAGTGCATTTCATGGATTAACTCTGAGACGCTTCATAAATAGAGGCACAGGTGTTCATAATTCTCAAAGGAATCAATAATGTTTATCTGGCAACATATTTTTATTTAAATAGTGAATGGACATTGTTGAAAATTAAGAGGAAGGGCATGCAAGGAATCTTTTTCACACAACAGTTTATGGTAATCAATAATAAACTACCAAGACATAAAACTGAAGCAGAGATCTTGTTGTCTTTCAAAATATGTAAGGTTGTGTTTACAGTTACTCTTAAAAATCTCTCATTTCTACTCTTGCAATTTAATTGGCAATGTTTATAAAAGTTTTCCATCACTAATCTTTCAGTGTCTACTGTACTGATCCTGTGTCTATTGTTTTGAGACTTTGAACAATTTATTTATGTGACTTATTCTTAAAAAATGTTTTAGACCAGGAGTCTCCAACACATCGCTCGCAAGCTACCGGTAGCTCGCAACCCCTTTCCAAGTAGCTCACCAAAGTGTTAATGAATCTTACACAAGTTTGCAAACTTGATTAGTCAAAAAATCATACAGTATTATGATCCTTTTAACACAAAACCACGATCCACAATCTAAGTTGCAATCTATCTTTTCAATGTGGCATACAGTTAAGAGAATATCCAGACTCAAACTCATCAAGATCTAAGTAATACTTTATTTTAAATATCAAACAAAGTTGAATTCAATTGTTCTATTGTTTGCTAGCTAAGCGGAATTAAGGAACACGCCCTGAAGCTGGCAAGTGAGTGAAGAAGGCCCTCCCCTCGGCCCACTGCGTGTTTTTTGGATTTGCACAAATAAATCGGTACTGCAAGCGAACTATGATACATAGCAAAATGAGAGAAGTCGCAAAATCAACCGGAATGTTCAAGCAAATTATAGAAAAATACCCAATGTAAATCCGTTAAGTAGTTCTCTCGTGAAAAGCGGACAGACATACAGACTGACAGACATTGGATTTTATATATTATATATTAGTAAACCTTCAAAATAATGTGCAGTTAAAGTCTCAATAGCATTCTCAGCATTTCTGGAGCTTAGTAAAGCCAGATAACTATAAGAATCTTCACCAAGCAGCTCTGAAAATGTTTGCTTTGGTCTACATACCTCTGTGAGTCTGCTTTTTCCGACATGAATGTCATGAAATCAAAGTTCAGAACAAGACTGACAGATGAACATGTAAATGACTCCATTAGAGTGAACCTAAGTGGCTACACTCCACCATAATAATAATAATTCATTACATTTATATAGCGCTTTTCTCAGTACTTAAAGCGCTATCCACACAGGGAGGAACCGGGAAGCAAACCCACAATCTTCCACAGTCTCCTTACTGCAAAGCAGAAGCACTACCATTGCGCCACCTGTGAGGACCATACACCTCACTTGTTGACTCCATGCAGTGCCAGTCATCTGACTAACTAAAAAACACATCACACATGCAACTGCGCATGTGAATACTTTTGTGAAGTGAAACAGTGACATGTAGCAAAATGACAAATGAATAAGTAATAGCTGTGTATTTGTAATTGCAATTGCATTGTTTTGTTTTGACAGCATTCATGTTTTAATTCAATAGGTTGGAGACCCCTGTTTTAGACATATTTTCTCTATGTAGCACATCGGTATACTACATTCAATCACCAATCCTTTCATTTCTATACACAGCAGAACAATGTGACCAATCAGATGTCATGTAATTGTAGAGTGATAGTCCTATATCAACACATTTGCTATTTAGAAAGCTTGCTGTTTTTGTCATGCATGCACCCTGTGAAAGATGGTTTCAAGTGAAGTTCTCAGATAGAGAGCAACTAGCCCATCACCTCTGACTAAGAAAGAACATATTAAAAGTTTTGCTTTTATACTTTTTTACCGCTATAAGTGATTGTATCAATAAGAATGTTGACTAGATTTAGAATTTGTGGTTAGTCGTTTCTGACTTTTGAGGCTATTATGACCATTAAAAGAGCACAAAGACTGAGTAAATGGGCTAGGAAATGAAGAGTAGTTATAGGATCACACATATTGTAAGAATGTAAGAAATTCATGCATAGGTCAGACTACCAGGCATACTACTAAAAACTGATTGACACAGTTCAAGGTCAAAGAGACAGTAAAGCTTCAAAGCCAAAAATCATTCGGAATTCCAAAGTCAAAATAAACATAAAGAAGTCCTTTTCCTGGCAATACAAAAGTTTATATACTGATTATGGCATGCAATCATCTTTTATAATATGACAGGGTTGACTCTACAGGAATGTTAATCACATAACAACCAATGTATTTATCTAGAACAACATGGCCGCTGCCATAAAAACAAGGAAGACAGTCATTATGAATTCTTTAAACAAAATGGCACTGAACTGAAATCATGATAAAGTCAAGTCAAGTCAAGTCAACTTTATTTATAAAGCACTTTACATACAACAGCTGCTGACCAAAGTGCTGAAAGAGTGATTTTAAATCAACACTTAAAAGTACAGAGTTAATATATAAAACAAATGATGGAAAAAAAACTAAAGGATCTCAAACCAATGATTACACTGTCTTTTTGATAGATTTTGCAGCCAGGAAATATTATATGGGTGGCTGCCCCAAACCTTCCCAATGTCTCTTGGTCATTCTTATTACAACATATACAATCTGCTTTCTTTTTTGTATTGTCACTGGTGGTTTAAAATGTAACAGTGACCTTACAGTTTAGCCTATAAAATCTGAGTGACTGTTTTGGGTTTCCATCTATCTCCATACAGCTGTCATATCATATATGTTGTGTTCATAATTTTTCGACATAAAATTTTGTATACAAATATAAATAAGATCAAGTAAAAAAGGAAACAGGTGGGACTTAATTCCCAATGTCACTGACTTGAAGCTGGACAGGCTACCATCTAGTCAATTCTTTAGTCACTAAGACAACACTTTCCAACTACTAAATGTGAAACATCATCACAATGTTTTTAATAAATAAATTACATTTCATTGAGGTTGGATTTTTTGGGACTCAGGGCAATTATCAATCAGTAACAATACTTTTTTTTCCTTAGATTTTCTGCAAATAGTCTAGAATTTCTTCTCAGTCAGTCACCAAGTCAAAAAATCAGAAAGTGTTTATTCTGAACCTGAAAAGGCAATTTTGTGGTGCTGATTTTTTAGTAGTAATTCATGTGTACTAAATTGCTTGAATTACAAATTTCTAGCATTTGCGGTTTATAGTTTATGTTTATTGTTTCAGAACCAAATCAAAATGGGTACCAAAAAGCAACCATTGAATTTTGAATGCTATAGAACATTACTTTAGAAAAATCTTGATGTGAACAGAGACCAACCAAGCTCACCAGTCCTATCCACTTAATTTCTCCAAAATAACATCAAGCCGAGTTTGGAAGGTCCCTAAAGTCTTACTGTCTACCACACTTCTTGTTAACTTATTCCATGTGTCTCTGTTTATCTATGTGAAGGAAAACATCGTAATGATTGTGAGAAATTTACCTTTAACAAGTTTCCAACTGTCTCCCTGTATTGTTTTTGTTAAACTCATTTTAAACTAACTGTCTCAATCCACTACTCATTCCCTTCGTAATTTTAAACACTTCAGTCATGGCACCTCTTAATCTTCATTTTCTTATACTGAAAAGGCTGTTTTAATCATTCCTCACAACTTGTCCCCTGCAGTCCTGGAATCAGCCTAATCACTCCTCCTTGGACTTTTTTGGACTTTGCTATGTCCTTTTTGTAGCCTGGAGACAAAAACTGCATGCAGTACTCCAGATAGGTCCTCACCAGTGGGTTATAAAGTGTGGCAGGGGGCTGGGGGCTGTGCCCAGCCGGGACGCTGAGAAGGACCGGGAGAGGGACTATGCCCTCCCCAGGACCACAAGATGGCAGCCGCCCTGGTTTGTGTGGGGGTCACGGGAATTGAGCATGGAAGCTCAACCCTATAGGGGCCTGTGGCCACCACCAGGGGGTGCCCAGAAGACTGTGAAGCCCTGGACGTCAGCACTTACCAGGGACACCTGGAGTGCTTCCAGGTGCTCATGTGGCACTTTTGCCACACCAGGAAGTGCCACAGGAAACTCATCAAGAGGCACATGGAGCATGTCCAGGTGGACATAAAAGGTGCCACCTCCCTCCAGTCATCACCTGGAGTCGGGTGGAAGTGGATGAAGCTCGGAGGAGAGGAGTGGAGGATGCGAAGAGAGGACTTAAGAGAAGCCCGGGCTTGAGGGTGTGTGGTGCAGGGGCACTGGGTTGTGTGCAGGATACTTGTAAATAATTATTGTAAATAAAACGTGTGTGGTGCTTGAACCATTGGTGTCTGCCGGTCTGTGTTGAGGCTGATCTTTCCACAAAAGCTAAAGCATAATCTCCTTGGACTTGTACTCTACACATTATGCTTTATAACCTAACATTCTGTTAGCCTTCTTAATGGCTTCTGAACACTGTCTGGCAGTTGATAGTGACGAGTCCTCTGAGTCTCCTAAATCCTTCTCATAAGGTGTATTTTCAGTTTCCAGACCTCCCATTGTGTATTCATCTCTAACACTTTTATGACCTATGTGTAATATTTTACATTTACTTACACCAAATTTTATCTGTCACAAATCTGCAAAAGCCTGTATGCTGTGCAGTTTTTCCTAGTTTCAGACAATTTCACACATGCCATTGTGTGGTAGTGTAGAAGGTTATCTAGTGTTTTTCCAATTAAGGAATATTTTTCAGAAAGCTACAAACCTCAAGTGCATTAAAATAATCACTGCAGATGTGTGTGTCATAATAGATATTTCCAAAATGGATATTATAACAATAAGAACTAACTGAAATTTCAAAAGCTTTCCAGCCATGCAGCCAAGGGGCACTGCTTCTTGAGGGTATTGATCTATTCTGAAAAGGCTGATTTTAGAAAATTGCACATAGAGGACCAGTTGTTTTCATTTATGTCTAATACAAATTGAAGACGTTGGCTTTCCTCTTGTTGCCTAAAAATTGTAGTATGTAGTTTTTATGAGGTAAAAACTCAACATTCTATGTACTGTTAGCTATCCTTTAATTTTTTGAAGTCCTCCGTTTTGCTACACTAATCTACTAATGTACACTGTGAGATATGCTTTAAAGAATTCTATTAGATAAACTGGACTAAAGCAATTTAAAGATTAATATGTTAGAATATGGGGACAGCTCATTAAGTACTAACCTCCTCACCACTTGGATACACTTTTCCCTTGAGGTTTTTGAATAATGGCTAAAGGAGTCTGCTCTACTTAGGTTGTTAAAGAATTACAAAACATAAAGAATGCAAGAGGCTTGGGCAACAAAATAATGAGAAAATCGGTCAGGTTTTCTAACTGCTTGTCCCCTAGTGAAAAATAATCTTTTAAAAAATGTGTGTGTTGGAAGTGAGAACATTGTTTTTTCTTAACACTGACTATAAGAAATAGCATACCTTTTATCTTTTGTATTAGTTTTATATGACTAGTGAGAAAACAATGATGTGACTGAATGCTAATTCCAGCATCAGGAAAGATGTGGAGGCTATATACAGTATAAGTAATTGCAGTTCATGTTTTTATTTCTTAGAACTACTAACTACTGGTAAAACTATAAAATAGCCTTCATCATGGTGCATCCTTATGTTAATTAAAGCATTTTCTAAGTGTGTTTAACTTAACAGAGCAATGCAAAAGACATCTCACAAAGAGGTCTGTAACTGTTGGCTTTCTCATCTCTGCTGACATGCAATTACTTTATTATGTTTATCACCCTTTTGGTCTTATACTGCAAAGAATGCAGCTGTTTATCACAAAATAATAACCTGAAAAAAAAATCATGTGATCAGAAAATCAAAATTGTGTATACAATATTCTTTTTCCATTAGTGCACATGGCATTTACAATTTAACTGAATTACTTAATTGTTCCACAGCTAAACTTTCTTGGAAAATTTTTTTCAAGTTTTTATTTTGGGATTAACAGCTGCATCCATGGTTGTATAAACCCAGAAAGAGGTCATGATGCCAATGCTGATCTATTCAATACTGGTAATAAAAATTGTGCTATACAGATTGTAATATTACACATTGTTTCCATTGATGGTCCAACAGCTTGTAATTTTGACCTTTGCTTCTATGAGAAGGATAACTAATATGGTTACAAGGGCTTAATAAACTAAATGTCTATTTTTAATGAAGACACTGCAGCTCCCCAGGAAATGGTTTATCCAGTTTTCCTCTTAAAGGAAAAAAAAAATAAAGACTGGAAGCATTTAATTCTAACTAGGCTGATTCTCTCCCATTATGTTGGAGGCAACAATATACTAAAATCATATATATATATACATCATATATATATATATATATATATATATATAAAATGAGGTTTCTGAACTCTTTTGGGACCCCTCCAGTAGGACAACATGCCGAAGCACAATTATCGTGTCAATGGAGGGTTGCTTGTCCATTGGCGAGGCAACCGCAGGTTCGAAACATAGCAACATAGAACACAATATAAGCTCCTGTTATTGATGAGTGATGCAAGGAACATTATAAATGCAGGGAGCAGTATAACTTGGCCACTGACCTGGCCCCAACTATGCCCTTTTGCTGTGTTTATGTATCGGAGAGTGGTAGATTCCGCTACAATAAATAACCATGCTGTTCCTGTTTCAAGCAGAATAAAGCTGGTTCTGCGAAAGTACGGAGACTCAGTCTCGTGTTTTTTGTTGCAAAACAGTCACTTACGCATCACAATATATACAGTATATATATATATATATATATATATATATATATATATATATATATATACAGTATATACATACATATATATATATATATATATATATATATATATATATATATATATATATATATATATATATATATATATATATATATATATATACAGTATATACATACATATATATAGTGGCCACCAGGGGTGCTCCAGCGACCCAAACCCCAACACAGAGAGACACAGATGCAACTCTTGCCACACAACATGGCTTTATTACTGTAGGGGATTGCTTTTGTCTCATCTCCCCACTGCACCACAGCTTCCAAGCACCAAACACAATACACAATCCTCTTTTCTTCCTTTCTCTTCCTGGTTCCGCCTCCACTCCTCCTCTGACAAGCTTCGTCCCTCTTCCTCCCAACTCTGGTTCCCTGAGTGAAGTGAGGCAGTTCCTTTTATGCTGCTCTTGGGTTGTGCTCCAGGTGGCTTGTTAGCCAGATCTGGAATTACTTCCGAGTGTGGTGGATGCCCAGTGTAGGTCTCTGCAGCTCCCCATGGTGGTCCAACGGAACCCAACAGGGCTGTCCCGAACTGCAACTACCATGAAGCCCTGGGAGAATCCATGGAGCCACAGCAACCCAGGGGGCTGTCCTCTAGTGCTATGAGGGAGGCAGTGTCACAATATATATATCTTACAATTTCCACATTTATTGGCGTCCCTGGGTGGGTACGATATATCACATTCTTTCCCACACCTTCTGTGTCTGCTTTCTCTTGTGACTAATTCTATGTCTGAAAACCCCTTCCATACAATGAACAGAAGGCTTTTCTCCCTCAACATATTCTACATTTTGTCACCATAATAGGTAATAAATAATTCGATATCAAGACAAATGGTGTCTGTCCAAATCTGAGAACAAGATGTGCACTGCACAAATGGAAAGAAAATAGCAAAACAGATTTAATATAGTTATTGTGCAACAGTTTATCTTAGATTCTCTTTTTTATGTGAATTAAGTAAGGATGTCTTTAAAATAAAGGTGACTGAAGAGTGGGAAGGACAGAAATATAATATGTTTGATATATCCAACTTAATAAAAGGATGTGTCTGTCAGTGTGTCCTTCCGGTTTCTATGTCTCTGTCATTGCAAAAGACGACACATCACAAACATTACCACTGCTTTTAGGAATCCCATACAAAATGGCATATAACAGAGACACATGCATTGCATGGTGCACTGAAAACATTAACGCTGAGGTCTGCATTGATTACTTAGATATCAACCAGTCTTAGACAGGTAGCACAACTAGTAAATCTATAAATTCTCTTTCGAATAAAAGGCAATGCTCTGAAATTAGGATTTCCTCTTGATCATTGTCTTTGAGTAATATATGTGAAAAATACTGCATATTGTGTCAGAGGTGCATCAACATAGCATTTATTAACAGATTAGGAAAAAAAATCACAAAATGGTAATATCAGTATATCTAAGGTCAGCCTTCTTGTGTTCTTTACTTGATGAAGAGTGTACCTTAGCAAACACCCAACACTGAAAAGCAAGAGTATTTTTATTTTTCATAGATTCACATAGACAGACAGAGATACAATCACAATCTCACTGTCTACTGGATGAATGAAAACACAAAACATCTGTGAGGAAAACTAAAGATAAAAAACAGCTCATTCATCTGGTGAAAAAAATCCTAATGGAATACAAGCAATGTTTAAGTGTTCTGTGTTTGAATCCACATAAGCTCAAAGGCAGCCTGCAGCTTTCTTTGAAAAGAAATTCTTTTTATGCTGAAGCAAAAGAAGCTCTTATTATAAGCATAGAATGTCCTCTTTTTCATATATCAAATTATGTTTAGCATTATTACAGCATATAGTCAGCACAGTATGCTATGCTATCTTTTGTAATGCTGCAAAGAAAAATGAATAGATACATGGAGTCTGCAGGATTTATATTTTAGTTCTGTGAGATGGAAAGTTCACACTCCTGTAATGGTTATTTCTCTTCGTGATTTTACATAAGAACATAATACCATTAATAATATTAATAATAAAAATTTAAATCATATCAATATCTGATATCTAACTTATCCGAGAAATTCCACCCATAATAACACATTTCTTTAAAGACATTTCAGTAACACAACTGGGCAGTTTGTAGTAAACCTTTACAACCTTCAGTGTAAGGAACTGCTTCCTGTTTTGGCACTCTTTATCTAACTTGTAAATTATGAAATACAGGTTTCATAATGAATTAATGTTACCTCTGTAAAAAAAGTCACTGCCTTTTTAAAACTATTTTAGCTACATGAGCCAAAAATACACTTGATACCTGATGTGAAGAGAGCTGCCCTACATATATTATGGTATTTCTTTTATATGATGGTCATTACAATGTTAAGAAGAAATGGAAAAACGCACTAAAACACATTAAAACAATTCTGTTGACCTCTCATTGTCCCAACCCATTCATTTCTGGCTTTTGGAGTGCATGTATTCCCTATAGGCTTTGTTCAGTCTCTTCAAGATATGTCATCATAGCTTCCTTCAGGTTTTTCCATAACATGCGTATCACACAATAACATAAGTTTACTATTGATTCACGATTAAATTGTTATACTTATATTAAACATAAAATTTAAACTGTACATAAAACTCTTAAAAGAAGCTGGTTTATAGTGGGAAATTACAATGGCAGTACGGATAATGTTGCTACCTTGCAGATTCAGGGCTTGTGTCTCCATGGCTCTATTTCCCTATTTGCATAAAAGACAGTGTCACAAAGTTCAGAAGTGTTTCCTCAATATGGCTTGTTATAATGTGTGATGCCCAGGGTGTATGCAGCCGCCCTAACCCTGACACAAACAGGCAGGACACCAATTGCCACACAGCACACGGTTTATTTACAGAGTGTTGTCTTTCACAGCACACAAACCACAGAGCATAACACAGCCCCTTTTTGCCGCCAGTCCTTCTGCCTCCACTCCTCCTCAGTCTTTGTCCTCTTCCTTCTGACTGGCCATTGAGTGGTGGTGACTGGCTCCTTTTATAGGGCACCCAGAAGGACTCCAGGTGCCCAATGAACTTCTTCCAGCCATATTTTCCGGATGTGGCAGAAATGCAGCCAAATAGGGCCCTGAAAATGTCCACGTTCCCCCCTGGTGGTAGCCATGGACCCCAGCAGTGTTGAGCTTCCATGTTCATGACCTGTGGCCCCACTGGAAACTAAGGGGGCTTCCCTCTGTCAGTTCAGGTGAGAAACTGTGCTGGAAATACTCTCTCCCCTGGTCCTTCCATAATCAGGGTGTCCCAGATGGGTAAGGGCCCCAGCCGTCCGCCACAAATGACAAGAGCTAAGTGGGTTTCTAGATGTTATTAGAGAGATCTGAAAGGAGAAACAAAGTACTCAGAGTAAAAATGACTACTGCAAGCTACAAATGAACAATCACTTTTAAATTAAAGATCTCAGTCATCACTGTCTCTCTTCAAACTTCTGACAAACAGTTCAGGACCCGTGACACTTGCCCAAACATCTTCACGGATAGTTTCTCTTGATAGCTCTTAAGGTTACTGACAGCCAATCATAGCAACAAATATTGTTGGGAATATTCTAACATACTGCGGTGGGTTGGCACCCTGCCCAGGATTGGTTCCTGCCTTGTGCCCTGTGTTGGCTGGGATTGGCTCCAGCAGACCCCTGTGACCCTGTGTTCGGATTCAGCGGGTTGGAAAATGGATGGATGGATATTCTAACATAAAGAACTCTGTATGTTCTATACATATGTATGTTTGTATGTGTTTATATATATGGTGATGATGTGTATGTATACTATTTCTATATATCTTTTTTTTTGTGGTATTGTATTCTTGTTACTGTTATGAGGAGACGTGCAAGAATTTCATTTTACTATGCACAGATCTGTACAGAAAAAGTTCTTATGTTTCTGATTTCCTTTCACATTCTAAAGAGACCTATCAGATTAATAGAAATTCTAAATTGATCCAGTGTGGTCTGTTCAAGAATGTGCCTCACATTGGACTGGGACCATGTTCCCTGTAGACTCCTGCCTTGTGTTGCTATGAAAGACTTCAATGTCCCTCCAATCCAGTACTGTCTTCAATCAAGCGATGTTAAGACAATGAGTGGCTAAAAGGGTAGTTTTGTGTTTTTTTGTTGCAAAGCTTAATACCATCTATACTAATAAAAGGCAAAGCCCTCACTTACTCACTCACTCACTCACTCACTGACTCACTCACTCACTGACTGACTGACTGACTTACTCATCACTAATTGTCCAACTTCCCGTGTAGGTGGAAGGCTGAAATTTGGCAGGCTCATTCCTTATAGCTTACTTACAAAAATTAGGCAGGTTTCATTTCGAAATTCTACGCGTAACGGTCGTAACTGGAACCTCTTTTTTGTCCATATACTGTAATAGACTGCAGCTCGATGGCCGTGGGAGGCGGAGTTGCGTATCACGTCATCACGCCGTCCACGTAATCACGTGAACTGACTGTAAACGCAGTACGTAGAGAACAAGGAAGAGCCCCAAAGAGCACCGAAGAAAACATTCATTACACAATTGAGAAGGCAGCGAAACAATAAGAAGCGAGTGAGTGACGCATACAAGCATATTCATAAGTGCAGCTACTGCGGAAACAAAGCACGGTGTAAACCGTAAGTTTAAATTAAGGTTATAGAAACGCTCCACTGCCGTTTGCAATACCATATTCGCGACATACAAGTTTAATGAGAAGACACGAGGTATAAACAAGACTTTGGATCACTTTGTAATGGAGTTAAAATTGCTGTAGCGAGAAACTTTTAAGTGCCGGGTCTTAGCTAACATTAAATAAAGCCATGGACATCGCAACATCACACAAAAGAGCGGCTCACGTGAACTGACTGCGCGCAGCACGAGTGATCACTTCGATGAATCAAACCTGTTCAAAAAACACATTACACAATTGATAATGTAGGAAAAGAATATGAAGCGACTGACGCATACAGACATTTTCATGAGTGCAGGTACTTCGGAAACAAAGCACCGTGTACACCTAAAGTTTAAATTAAGTTCATAGACCTACAAAAGGTTGCCATTGATTTGAGGCAAGATTGCTTTTCTCCTGTACAACTATACGTTGCATTCTCAACAGTAAGCTTGCACGGCTTGGTCATATTACAACCGGAGTGCTGAACTGACAACGTGGTATACAAAGAGAACTATAACAATCGTAATAAACGAACAATAAAACAGCGGAGAACCCGTGGATTAAATAAAAAGGCTGCTTCCTTGGCGAAGCAAGGAAAAAGGATGACCTTATATGGTGTTAGTTTATAAAACAGAGGAGAACCTGTGTAAAGGCTGCTTCACAAAAAAACAGCAGAGCGCCTTATATGAGCAGGCAGTCAGCTAGAGAAGGGAATCAATAAATAACTATAATCGTAATAAACGAACAAAAAATAGCAAGGAGAAGGGACGGCCTTATATGGCGTTCGTTTATAAAACAGCGGAAAGGCTGTGTAAAGGCAGCTTCACAAAAAAACAGATCCTTAACAATTTGTTATTGGTATATTTTCCCTCAATTTAAAAAGGTTTTCTTTTCTTCTTAATAAAAATTTAAAAGCAGTACTTCGCCGCTGCGAAGCGCGCAGATTTGGCTATATATATATATATATATATATATATATGTGAATGTATGTATGTATATATGTATGTCTATATACAGTATATATATATATATATATATATGTAGATATGTATATATATGTGTATATATATATATGTAGATATGTATATATATATGTATATATATGTAGATATGTAAATATGTATATGTATATATATGTGTCTGTATGTGTATATATATATGTGTGTATGTATGTATGTATGTGTGTATATATATATATATATATATATATATATATATATATATATATATATGTATGTATATGTATGTATGTGTATATGTATATATGTATATGTGTGTGTGTATGTATGTGTGTATATGTATGTGTATATATATGTTGATATGTGTATATATATACGTGTATGTATACATATATATATAGATGTGTGTATGTATATATACGTGTATGTATATATATGTAGATGTGTGTATGTATATATATATGTATATATGTACAGTATATATATGTACTGTATATGTAGATATGTGTATATGTAGATATGTATATATATGTATATATATGTTTACATAACCTCTTTAACACACTACTTCTCCGCTGCGAAGCGTGGGTATTTTGCTAGTTAATTAATATGATTCAAAGCTGTAATAATAAAGTAATGCCACATTACCCTGCTTTCCTTGAGAATATTAACAGTAGACAGTGGACATCTTTTCTGAAATGATATTTAACCCTGGGGAAGAATGCCAACATATGAGAAAGTAGAAATAAAACTTTCGATATTTTGCCATTTTTGCAGTGTTGAGATCTCACAATGTGTTTCCAGGGGCTTCTATGTACCCAAGGCTCCTTGATGTACTGTTACATTTTCAAAATGTGTGGTAATTGCTGGCAGAAAAGTCTGTTTTGTCAATCTTTGATCTCACCCTTTCTCTGTTGTTCCCAGGGTCTTCCATGATACAGTTTCAAGAAAAGGCATGTGAACCCTTTGGAAATAACCATATTTATGTATACATTTGTCTTAAAATATGTTGTGGTCTTCATCAATGTTACAATAATTAACAAACAGTCTGGTTTAACTAATAACGGACAAATTATTGTATTGTTCTTTTTCATAGTGAATACATCATGACTGACCCGGCACTCTGACCCACAAAGGTCAAGTGAAAAAACATTTTTCCCTCTGGGATTAACAAAGTATATGAAATCTAAAATTGTTCAAACATTCACAGTGTATGTTGGAAAAACTATGTGAACCTCTAGGTTAATATCTTCAACAAAAGTTAACTCCAGTCAGGAGTTTGTAAACCTGGACTTCAATCAATGAAATGTGATTAGATGTGGGGTTCAGAGCTACTTTGACCCATAAAAAGACACTTTAAGTTTGTTTTTTATAAGAATTACCTGCTGATGTGAAGAGCTATGAACAAGAATTGTTGATTTGCATACAGCTGGAAAGGGTTATTAAGTAATAATAAAGTTTAGGTATTAATTAGCCCACAATTAGTCCAATTGTGTATAAATTGAGACGATTTAGGACTGTGGCTACTTTCTCTAAAAGTTGGTGCCTAACCAAGATGACTTGAAAGAGCAGTACAGAATGCTCAATGAAGTAAACTCAATCCCTAGAGTAAAAGCTAAAGGTTTAAAGGAATCGCAACAAACCCTCAGTTTATGAGTCCACCATACACTAAACATTGAACAAGTATGGTGTCTGTGGCAGGACACCAAGGAGGAAGCCGCTGCTCTCCAAAACAAAACATCACTCCATGCCTGTCAAAGACCCTTTGACACGCCATGATGCTATTGGAAAGATTTTTGTGGACTGATGGAACTACAGTTGAATTATTTGGAAAGAATACGCAGTAGTACAAATGGCACAAAAACTGCACAGCATACCAAATTATGAAAACATCACCACAACAGTGAAGTACGGTAGAGAGAGCATCATGATTTGGGGCTGCTTTGCTGCCATGGTTCCTGGACAGCTTGCAATCATTGAGGGGAATATGAATACCTACATTTATCAAGGTTTCCTACAGAGTGGTCGTTGAACTTAATTGATGCATTTTTACTATAGGTACTATAAACCAAAAACATCAAAATAAATCTACTACGGAAATGTTGGTACCTTGTGAAAAATGTGTTGTCAGTTCTACATGCTTTGACCGAAATGTTTGCAAATACTCTTAAATTAAAGTCTGCAACGTGCACGTTAATCACGTCTGAATTGTTTGATTTGTCATTTGAAACCGTGGAGCAGAGGTGTAAATCAAGGAAAAATGTGTCTTTGTCCCAAACATTATGGAAGGAACTGTAATTGACATACACTTCCAACTATTATCACTACCATTCTGATATTCCCCAGCAGATTAATTGTTAGTTTTTTTTTTCTTTATGATGCTCATGTGCTGATGCCTGAATATAAGCATGGACTACTTCAAATTTCAAGGCTTTGCTGTAGTCATGACTATCAATAATCTATTGCTGTCTTGTTTTTGCCATGTTCTTTTCTTTTTTCTTGTCTTATCACTTCCAAGCCCTATAATTTGACTTACAAGAGGATCAGCCAGGTTATATCTTACAGTGTAAAGAAATGAATACATTAACTTCACATCAATGATCTGTCAAAATAAAAACAAAATTAAGCCATCAGTTCAACCGCCTAATTAAAATATTGAAGCAAAGAAATGCAATCAATAAAAATAATTTTAAAAGTAAACATTACCTAATTTAAAAAAAAACTCCAAATGATGATACCAATGAACCCATAATGTGGATCAGTCCCATAGCAGATAAAGAAATCTTTAAGCACTTTGACAGGGAACACGGTACTGTTACCATGGTAACTTGTTTGTAATTTTCTCTCTGGCAATTCTAATTTTATGGATTTCTTTTGATAACTGCCAGGAGCCTTTATTTAAAAAAAAGAGTGCATTGCAGTGTATGGTGGCATCTATAAGTGTGTAATAAAAATAATTTCACAGTTAAATATTGAGAAAACATTAAAATTGATGACTAATCTTCTGTGTGAAGTAAAACAAATATATACTTTTTTATAGCAAGTTGTGAAAACCTAATCCTGTTATGTTGTGTATAACTCCAATGGGATTCTTAATAGACTTTTTTGTTTGATTGTAATTTTGGTTTGAAGTTAAATAATTGTTGCTAACCTAAGATTGTTTACATGTTACATTTAAAAAGTGATGCACTCTGTACTATTAAGACACGTCTCTGATCACTAAGTATTGTTTTCCATTTTTTTGCATCATTCTCAAAGAAGACATGCATAACTTACAGTTTATATACTGTGGTTTCAGAATAAGACATTTGTAGCAATTGTAACCGCTATGCTTCACTAAGTTTATAGTGAAAATTTAACTACTGATTGCATGTCAACCCCAAACTGTCTTCAGACCCCTTCCCATGGCGCCGAAAATGACATCCACTAATAAAAGTGATTTTTACAAAAAATGATCCAGAGAAAAGATGCAGCAATACTTTATCTACAATCCCACAAACTCCCCACATAAACCGATTCAGAAAACCGCCTACCCTCTCCCAACATATACAGTAAACAAATGTCATAAAATCATGTACACTAAAAATATCCCACAACGTCCACTCAATTTAGTCTCTTTATCAGATTATCATATCTCCCAATATTTCAGTTTCTCAGACGTGCCAATCACAGAATAAAAAACTTACAGCTCACACTGATTCCAACCCCATCCACTGTCTAGTCCACTTCCCTCAGTGTATCAGGATTCTTCGAGGTGGCCACCCCAAACTGCATCGGGAAACAAGAAGCAATCTTTTTCCTGGCCTTAGATAGGTCACGGCTTTCCCCTCCGCCATAAAGCTTGGGCTGTTTTTTTCCTCTCTCTTCCTGTCTTTTCGCGCTCCTTTTCAATAGTGCATCCATTTCCATGGCAATCCCAGAAATCGCAACAACCACTCCATACCTCACAAAGGTCCTCCCTATCCAACCCGTCCATCTTATGCCACAGTGTGCTCAGACGGAAGCAGGATTCACATAGAGAGACAAAAGACAAACCAGAAACATAAACTTACTGTATGTGGCAGTGCTACACATTTATGTCTGCTTCCTTTAAATTTTGTAGAACCTCATCAGACGATTTACAATTTTGCAAAGTGAAATAGAACTCAATTCAAACTTTTTCCTTTTACTACATTTGATATTTCTAATTATAAATGTTATGTTACAGAAAATTTCCTGAAATTATTATTAAAGTGTGATTTTGTTTAGCACCCTGTTTAAAGGTCTCTAAATCTCTCTAAACTTATTCACTATATTTAACAAACTATAATGATATAGTTATTGTTTTATTTTGTTTTTATTGTTACCGCAGCATTAGCAAATCTTTCCTAAAAAGGTCAATTTAGAAAAATTATTATATTACTGTGTCAATTTACAGAGGTGTTTTACTATTCAATCATGTAAAATGCACATCAAGGCAATTTAGACTGAGCAGATACCTCATACGGTACTTACTAGCTGAGTCCTGTATATCAGTTTCAATTGAAGTATCCCAACTAAGTCTTGAAAATATTTTTGTTCTGTATTTTATGTGTAATCAGTCTTACATTCAAGTAACTTTTGCAGACTGTAGACACTGGTGCATCACCCATCACATCACCCATCACATCAAAACAGACAAGATTTACATCAATTAGCTATCCTGAAACTGATAAATGCAAACCTGTGTCAACATATGTGCTGGCAAGATAGTTCCCTTTAGCAGTGTATGCACCAGGATTGTTTTAAGTCAAAAATAAAGTTCTCAGGCAGAAGATAAGATGTGGTCAAGAGATACAAAGCAAGCAACCCAGCTTCTCCAGGTAAGACAGATAATGAGTAAGCTCAGCTTTTGTAAATTATAAAACAGATGTTAATGACATTGTTAGTAACATTTCTGACTGATTTCAATTTTAAGTTTGTGATAGTGTTCTGCATCCTGCTTCTTTTTGGTTCGACATGAATAATGTGTTGTCTACACTATACTAACAACCTAATCAAAATGATCTGAATGTATGTCCTTGTTCTACTTGCAAGGTATTGTTATATGTGTGACTGCTAGTAATGTGGGTGAAAGATAGTGGGTTTAATTCTAATACCATCATTACATCAAAAAGAAGAAGAACAACAATTATTTATATAGCACATTTTTATTCAGAAATGTAATTCAAGTGCCTTCACAAGTAACTTTAGATAAATTACAATAGGATAATTTCAAGGATATAGTGAAAAAACAGAGGCTGTGGTCAAATAGCCAGAAGAGCGAGGGAAAACAAAAACTTCCACCTGACACGAATACTGGTTGAAATAAATCTGTAGGGTTTCCAACAGTAGACATCAATTCAGCTACCTTGTGCAATGTGAATGTCTTAAATGTGACAGGTATTCATTAATATCTGGATATGACACCTCATTGTTGAAGATCTGATGCCATTTGATGACATGAAGGAAAACCTCTATCTACTGTGACCGTTCAGGAGTTGGACACCCGTAATCCATCCAACCATCCATTTTCCAACCTGCTGAATCCGAACATAGGGTCACGGGGGTCTGCCGGAGCCAATCCCAGCCAACACAGGGCACAAGGCATGAACCAATCCTGGGCAGGGTGCCAACCCACCACAGTACACACACAAACACACCCACACACCAAGCACACACTAGGGCCAATTTAGAATCACCAATCCACCTAACCTGCATGTCTTTGGACCGTGGGAGGAAACCAGAGCGCCCGGAGGAAACCCATGCAGACACGTGGAGAACATGCAAACTCCACGCAGGGAGGACCCGGGAAGCGAACCCAGGTCTCCTAACTGCGAGGCAGCAGCGCTACCACTGCGCCACCGTGCCGCCCATACACCCGTAATCTATAGTATGAAATGCAAAACTCAGATCAAAGAGAATAAGGATAATTTATTTGCACCAGCTACTACTTTGACCTTTTCTGTGCTATATGGGATCTAAAATCTGACTGATACTGATCAAGAATAGGGTTTGCATTCAAGTAATTAATTAATCGTTAAGAAATATTTTCTCTAGAATTTTGCTAAAGAAAGGTAGGTCAGAGGTTTAAATGACCCAAAACAGGTCAGCCAGATTTCTTTTCCTTAAGTAGAGCTTTTAGTGCTACAGTTTTAAAGGAGTCTAAGAAGTTACTTGTGTAAAGTACACTGTCTATTAAGGAATCTAGAAACAGGACAAAAGACACAGCAGGATGGTCAATAGTTGAGAACAGCATCTTGCACTTTCTACACTATTGTTCATAATTTTATAGAAATAGGATGAGTTATGAGTCAGCTTTGCAGCACTCTCTTTTGTACTTAAAGACCATTTGAGCTTTCCATGGAACTGTGTCCTGCCTAGGGAGATCAAGAGACAGTTTGCATTTGATTTAGGGCAAGTTGAACAAACACAATCAAATAAATATGCCAAAGCTGAAACCAGGAAGTCATTTAAAACCAATAAAAAACTAAAATGCTAATCACAAAAAATAGTAGAGGAAACACAGCAAAAGTATGTAAAGTGAGAATTTTAAGCAAAATACATGTAATGGTCTTTAGTGGAGTCCACAACCAGGACGTGCGTGATGCTGACCTTTATACTTCTAACCGAAAGATGTCACAGGCTGTGACTCTTAGGTCATCCAGTGCTGGTAACCACCCTAACAACAGTATACAAAGACTTTACAAAATGGTGGCTCTCATGGAAAAACACATTTTCACCCGATAAATAGCTTCAAACTGCAATAGAACAATTTCAGATCAAAATCTGAATATCAGAAATGGAATCAGCATCCAAAAAAGCTGTGTAGTCCTGAAGAAAGTTCAAAATAACAATAGAAAAAAATTTGAAATGGACCTAAATCCTAATAAAGTACTTCATTTTTTAACAAGTTTTTCTGCAGCTACTATGTTACCTGCAGTCTTAAGCCTAGTATTAAATTTGACCACATCTCTGTTTACAGTCCTTGCTGTCTCAGTATAAGTACTGAATTCAAGTTGACTACTAATATGTGGATGGGTCTTGGTCTACGAACATGTTCTGGGGCCTCATGCATAATGGCGTGCGTAGAATTCACACTAAAACATGGCATACGGACAAAAGCGGAAATGTGCGTATGCACAAAAAAATCCGGATGCATTAATCTGTTCATTCGTCAACTTTCACGTTCTTCTGCTCCATAAATCCTGGTCAGCGTGAAAAGTAACGCACGTGCACATGCCTGCTGCCCCACCCCAACTCCTCTCAGAATTACCTCTTTGAATATGCAAATCAGTATTCATAGCCCTTAAGCTCTGTGTTCTGTGAAAAGGCAATGGCAAAAGCACGAGGGAATATAGAAGAATTTTAGCGAGTACCAAGTGGAGGCAAGGAAAAACGTACTATTTGTTGGTTTAAACCAGTGTTTCTCAAACTCGGTCCTGGTGAACCCCTGTGGCTGCAGGTTTTTGTTCCAATCAGCTTCTATTTTTAATTGAACTCCTGGGCTAATTAAGTGAACTGATATTTCCCAAGTTCTGTGTTTAGGGAACAATACAGAAATTAGAAAACTAAGTTTGCTAAAAAAAATATTAAAATGTACCAAGCAGTTATATAGGAATAATGTTTTTTTTTCTTTTTAACAGTATTTTCATCTTGATTTTCATTCTACTTTTCTAGGTGGTCTAATTGTTTAATTGATCCATTATTTACTAATTAGTGGGTCTGACTCTAAAGTAGTTGCAGCCTTTGATTATTCAGTGTTGTTTGCCTGGGTGTCTGATCTGCTCATTTTAAATTGTCATTATTAAGATACAATGAAGAGGGAAAAACTGCACAGAGAAAGAGCAAAGTATAATGAAATCAACAAAAGAGAGTTAAGCATTTAAATCTATAGCAAAAGCAGAAATATTTCTAAATGTCTTATAAATGTAAAAATCATGCTGCTGTGCTTTTCTGAATGTCGAATAAAAGAAAAAAAACAGCTAATTAAATGAGATCATTGCTATAAGGTGTTGTCAATGATTAGGAATCCGGTTGGAACAAAAACCTGCAGCCACAGGGTTTCACCAGGACCGAGTTTGGAAAACACTGGTTTAAACAGTGATATAAACAACAAAAGGAAGTTGATCAAGTGACATAGAGTGTCAGAGAAACTCGAAAGCTCAAAGTCGCACAGTGCCCGAAATAAAAAAGAAGTTGTCAGTTGCTGTGAAAAGGTGAGTCGTAGCCCACTGTCTTAGTGTCATATGAAAGCTTATTAGGGTACAGAGAAAGGAAAAAAAATAGGGACACAGTGGAAAAAAAAGCTTGAAATGTCAACTTTAACCTAGAAATTTCCACTTTAATCACATAGTTTATTTTGCCATTAAAGAACATCATAAACTTCATCTTTAAATTGTTTAATTTACTAGTTTCTCAAATACCATCGTAGCTAAAGTAGCACGTTAAATGCTTTGTTTTATATGTGTTCTTCTATGTGCTCTGTGTGTGAATCACTATGTGCTTCTTAAACAGGCTTTCTCTTCCTCCGACAGGACACAGAATCCATTACATTCGTGATATTACAGCTCTCTGAATAATTCAAATACTGAGATGTATACTTGATATCATTTTCATGATGATAGGAGTTAAAGCATGTTATTAAACATGGGAACACGAGTGGTGTAGTGATAGTGACAAGCTGGCGCCCTGTCCAGAGATTGTTCCTACTTTCTGCAAGATGCTTGCTGCGCGACCTTCAATGAAATAAGTTATTGCAGCAGTACTGTCTCTTTCAAACGTACTAATCTCCAATTCCTGTCCGTCCTTTTCTTTCTCCAAGTAACCAATTGCCACACAATCGGCTCGGTAATAGATGTTAAGCCGTCTGTAAGCTTAGAACGCCGATTCTTCAAAACTTTTAAGGAACATTGAAATATCTTCATAGTACATGTTTAATTATTCTATCCATCTATCCTTCCAGTGTCGTGCCAGCTCCAGCAAGAATACAGTGCGAGGCAGGAACAAATCCTGAACTAGCTAGCGCTGCGACACCATGTCCTCACAGGTTTAATTATTAACAATATAGATTATTTAAACGATGTTAACATTTTATCTGTATAATGTAATAAACATATTTTACTGTATTTCATCTTAAAAATGATATTGTCATCATATGTAAATACACGCTTTATAAAGTGGCTCAGGTTGTGCAATATTATAACTTTATTGCAAGTTTACAGTGAGGTAATTGTACTAATAAGTACAAACAGTTCAACAAGGAGCACTTGATGGATTGATTGAATGCGTTTATAGTTCTTGGGATGAAACTGTTTCTGAACCGCAATGTCCCTACTGGAAAGGCTCTGAAGCATTTGCCGTATGGGAGCAGTTCAATAGACAGTGCGCATGGCTGAGGCAGTGTGTGCTTGATGCTGTATACCGATAATACTCTTTCCGATCAGCTGCTGTAGAGCTGTGATTCCATACTCAGATACAGAGGGATAAATACTCTGAGTGGTGCATTGAGGGGAACAATGCTAAAGCAGCTATGGTATTTGGAATAGTTTAGCCATTCCGTGGGCAATCAGAACTTGCACTGAAAAATATCCACTAATTGGAAACTGGGAAAAATGCATAATGTTTTATTACTTCTTTTACAGACATTTAATAGAATTACAGTGAAGAAATACCGCTGTACGTTTAATCACAAAAACAACTTAAACTAAACTGAACCATGGGTTTTTAATAATGACACACTACTTTATGGAGTTGGAAAAGGCATAACAATACCGTAAAATTTCAGACTACCTTACAGCTTTGAGACACACATGGTCTCTGCTGAAGAAATCAGTGCTCAAGTGTTGCTTCTTCCTCCCACTGGCTATACTCCCTGAGACACCACAGTTTGTATGCAGGAATAGAAAGTTGGGAATTACAAGCAGCGGGTTCTTATTGTGCAGCTGCTGAAGCTGACAGTTATGTTCAAGGACACATATGAACAACAGGAGAGTAAGACTGAAAATGGTGATGAAGTGTGTACTCTACTATGCATCAGTGTTAGTGTCAACTGCTCTGTTTTAATCTACCCAAAACTAATTTGTTTCATAATTATATAGTTACATATTTTATCATAATTAAAACCATTGATGTCACTAGATCAAAATTTATTGTAATTTAGTTGAAAAGACATTGTTTTTATTTTTTTATTTGCTCATTCATATCTGTGGAACTGTTGTACGTTCAGGCCACAGTAACATGGAGGCAGCTGCTAAACAAAATAACATCTCCTTTAACAACACAATAATGGTCTGAAAGGCCCAGGATCTCCATCACAAAAACAGTATGACCCTTTCATATACAATAATTAAATCTAAGACATACTGTAAATACCATTGTGTGTTCACTGAATAACTTGTTGGCTGTGTTCAAAGGGAGATAAGACCAGTGTTCATAAAATGCCATCTTTTGGGGTCACATTATCAATATGAAAACTGAAATCTGTTGAACTGAAACTATTCGAAACTTGTCATAATTAATTGTAATCATAGTAAATCTTACAATTCTTTGGCATTTTATTTTGGTGAATTATAAATGGCTAATCCAAAGGCAGGTAATACTCGTTTTGTAATGCGGGGAAGCTATTTACAAGAAATTAATCTACAAGTTAGCTAATTTTGGGAAATATTTGCTAAACCACCACCTTTCTTTGTTTGGCAGGCGCAGTAAAGAAAGTTAAAATTTGGAGAGGATGCTTTTAGTAACCAAGCAGCTCCACCATCATTATAGATGAAAAAATGTAGTTGAGCAAATGAAGGATTATAAACCAATAAACTGGAGCTCACTTTGCACTGCCCTCCAACACCAAAACAACCAAACCCTCAATATCCTGTTAGCACCAACCATCCTGTATTGGTTTGAGAAGAATATGGTGACCTCCAACCAACAAGATACCAACATAATACATAATTATTTATATAAAATAATTAAAATAATAGATAAATCACAATGAATGCAGTCACAAAATAAAATGGTTATGCATAGTGTAAAGGATAGAGATCTCTGTTTTTTGTGTTTGCTTTCATTCTTACATTTGTATACCTCAATACCTTTAACTACCACAAGAAAATACTTATCAGATGCAAAGTTAAAACAGAACTTATTAGAAGAGCAACTGGAAATAAAACACTGACACACGAGGAACATACTATAACAGGTGTATCACATTAGCAAAGCACAGTCCTAAGAACCAAATTTATTAAATGGAATTCATGTTTACTATACATTAAATCTTAAATTAAAGCCCAGACATCTGAGCTCAGAGACTAGAAAAGAAAATATTGTATGATACAAGGGGACATTTAGCAGGGATACAAAGAAGGGAATATCTGACCAGTAGTTTATCTGCTCTGCTTTTTCAACAGTGAATGAATAACTGCAGAGGACTTACCTCACTCTTGGTATAACATCTAAAAAGGACAGATGGACATTCCTTTGGATCCAAGAGAGAGACAGAGATAAAGAAAGGCATATTTTTGTATTTATCGCCATAGTTTTATGGTTTTAACTTTTTAGTATTCTTATTTTATCTACATGTATGAAGTGGTGCTAACTTAATTGTGTTCATAATTTCTTCTTCTTTCGGCTGCTCCCATTAGGGGTTGCCACCTTGGAACATCTTCTTCCATATCGTCCTGTCTTCTGCATCTTGCTCTGTTACACCCACCACCTGCATGTCCTCTCTCACCACTATAAAGATCAAATAAGTAGACAACCAATGAAGCTACACACAAGAAAAGCCGTGGGATCAGATGGAGTCAGTCCTTGAGTTCTTAAGGCTTGTGCTGACCAACTTTGTGGTGTCCTGTGTCAGCTGTTCAGTTTGTCATTAAGGTTACAAAAAGTGCTGCTTCTGTGGAAAACATCCTGCATTGTCCCTGTTTCAAAGAAGGCAAGTGCCTCTTCTCCTAATGACTACAGACCAGTGGTACTTACAGCTCACATCATTAACACCTTTGACAGACTGGCCCTGGACTACATGAGTTCTCTTGTGGTAGATAACTGGGCCCACTGCTATTTGCCTATTGGACAAAGATTGGAGTGGAAGATACAAATATGTATCTGCTACACAAGGCTTATTCTCACCTGGGAAAAGCTGGCAGCACCGTGAGGATTATGTTTTTTGGATTTCTCCAACACCTTCAATACCATCCAGCCATCTTTGTTAAGGGGTAAATTCAAGAAACATGCTGGTGGATGAGCCTAAGGTATCCTGGATAATGGACTATCTGTCAGGCAGATCGCAGCTTGTTAGACTCAAGGACTGTGTTTTTGATATGGATGTGAGCAACACTGGAGCACCACAAGAAATAGTCCTCTCATTTTCTGTTGAGACTACAAATATAACAGCAGGTCATGTCACTTGCCGAAATTCTATGATGATTCTGCACTAATAGGGTGTATTGATAAAGGGGATGAGACAGAGGAGAGGAGCCAGGTGAAGAACTTTGTTTCTTGATGCAAAACGAAATGTCTGCAACTAAACATTAGCAAAACCAATTGACTTTCACCGCACCAAAGAACCTCTATGTTATTATTCAGGGAGTGGATAAACAGGTGATCCACTTCTAGAAGTACTTAGGGTCCATATTAACTAATGACAGGTTGGTCTTGGAACACAAAAGAACTATATAAGAAAGGGCAGAACAGGTTCTTTTTCCTTAGGAAACTGCTCTTCTTCACTGTGGGAAATGACATCCTTCATACTTTCTATAACTCTGTGATGGTTCTGTGCTGTGGTGTGCTGGGCTGGGCTGGTAACATCACTTTAAGAGATGCCCACTGAATTAACAGGCTAATTAAAAGGGTAAACTCAGTTATAGGACACACTTTAGACCCACTGGATGAACAGTGCTAGACATCCTCTCTGTGACACAGTAACACTGAGTACTGTCAGCTAATTAATTATTCAGCAGAAGTGTGTCAAGAAAAGTTACTGGGGCTCCTTTATACCAACAGCAATACAAAGGCAAAATGCCTCACTCTGACTGAGACAGCCAAGTGGGAACTTTTCTTTCTTTTGAATTTTTCATGCTTTATAGAAGCATGTGTGTGTGATCAGACAAAAGTGTGTGTATATTTATTTATTTACTTATTTATCTACCTTCAGTATTTATGTATATATTTAAAGAGCTTTTGTAAAAAGCCACATTTCCCCCTAGGGACATATAAAGTTTGTTCTATCTATCTAATAAAAGCAATTAACACCAAGCAGCTACTTTAGTATCAGACTCACTAGTTTGATCATTATGAAATAACAGCTTAAATAACCAGAACATACAAAATGGCGCAAAATCATGATAATGATGAAAATCTTAAAAGCCAACATAAAAAAACAGTATATTGTCTCCATGTAATATACATACTGTAAATGCTTGCTACATTCAAATAAAATTTAGTAAGCTCAATTATGAAATTTCTGGTGTTCAGTCTTTCACCATTCTCTATCATTTCTCCTGGTGTCTACTTCATTTCTTGATAATTATCATTTTTAGAATACAGTTAAAGCCTCCGTCACACTACATGACTTTTTCGAGTGATTTTCAGTTGTAGTCTAGATTTACATAATCATAGAAAGTCACAACACACTACTATGACCTTCAGTTGAGTAGTTTGACATCCCAGTAACTCAATCAAACCAGTCTACAACTGACAAAAGCAGACAAGCTTCTACTTTGTCATAGGAGTGGACTTGTGTGTGTGTAAGAGTTAACCACAAATGAGCACTCAGCTGGAACAATAATGAATAGCCCAAAGGAAAGAAGAAAACGAGTGTGTTTTTGAGCACAAAAAGAGAAGATAGACTTCACTGTTTGATTTCTCCTGTTTGTTGTTCCACCACAGAATGGAAAAGGAAAAGAGATGGGCTGAGACTGTGGATGAACTCCACATACTGTACTTGGAAAACATTTGAAATAGTCACAGGCATTGTCATATATTGGCTGTCAAACTGTGGAAAGCCAGCAATATTTTGGAAGTCTGACATGTTTAAAGACAGGAATGACTTGTGTAATTTGTCAGCCCCACAGTTCCTAGGATTGTAATCTGACATGCTCAAAGCAACAAGACCCAGCAACTGCAGTTACCAAGTTGGACATGCTCTCTGACTAGAAGCCATGTAAATAGCCTCCTGCCCAAACAAATAACTAAACAATTAGGAAAATTAGAGGTGAAATTATTCATTAATTGAGAAACTGGTTGGAAGAAAAACCTGCAGCCACAGGCGTATCCCAAAATTGGGACTGGAGGAATTAACTGTGCTGGAGATTCCCGACATTATGGGTAGCCATATCATCTTGTGAATACAGATATCAGGCCATCATCATTACAACACAAACCTGCAAAAAGCAGCATAAAATTTACCTCATATTCACTAATTGATTCAGTTCTGTTTTAAATTTAATAACTATCTTTGTACCAACTGTTTTTTTCATCAAAGACTGAAAGGCATTCTTAAAAAAAAAAGAAACTCTCCAAATTGTTCCAACACTAATTACCACTGTCACTAATAGCACTGGTCTATTCTAATGGCTTTCCTGCAATAATAGTGCAATAATAAAAGCAATTTTGAATTTCTCAGTAGCAAAAAAACTTGGTTGCATATTAAATATTTAGTGAATAAGACACTCTCTGCAGTTTATTGGGTCTCCCCATTACCACACTGGGTGCAGAAACTCTGGCCCTTTTATCATAGCAGCTAGTGTTGCAGCCACGGTGACCACATTCTGATGTAATATGCCTGATTCATCAATTAGCTGTCTGCTGAATAGTATGTAATGGTTAATTCAGAAACTTGTAGCTAAATGTTCCTGAGAATGTTTTGTAAGGCTGCTACTTTTGAGTAGAGCTGCTGAATCTCTGGATTACTCATTTTTAAATGTCTGGCTCTATTATTGAGACTCAATTCAAGCATAAGATTGATATGAAAAAACTGAAAGAGTAGCAGAATTAATGATTAATAATTCAAAGACTAATCAGACATTGAAAGGTTCAAAGCACTAAGGACAGAGGCTGGCACCACATGCAAAGAAAACAAATCAACTTAAAAGTCAAAAACAAAACAAGAGTCAAAACCAGAAACAAAAATATACTTGATTTGTTGATGAGGTAGAGACTCCTTTCACTGGGGTTATGCACAGCTTTAAGATATTTAAAGCTGTGACTTGTCCTTAAATAACTCATCTGTCATAATTTCACACACAAAACAACACCACGTATAGCTCACATCCCTGACATCATGCAGAGTCTTAACAATAAGAAGATTCCAAAATGGCAGGGATTGTGACATCATCAAACTAAATAGCAAAATGAATAAAAATCACAAAACCACAAAGACCATCATTGTGTGAATCCTGAGATCTTGAATACTATGGTGAATGGTGACAAAATTGGATGTCATCATGAGAAATCCCATCCCTCTTGGAGCACTTTTAGCCACAAGCTCATTCCACCACGGTGTGCTCTGAAGCACCTCTGGAAATATTTTTTGCCAGCTGCTCTCATGGCAAATGAATGCTTCTTCATGACACCAGAGACTAAATACTTATACTCTTTAACTTCACTTGTATTTATTTTGCTATTTCTGCACAATATATATTTATCATTAATTTATCTATCTATTGACTGATTATTTTATTTATTTTGTGTATATTTTGTATCTTTGATTTTTATGTTTCTGCTGATCTATCTATCTATCTATCTATCTATCTATCTATCTATCTATCTATCTATCTATCTATCTATCTATCTCCCCTTGGGATTCATAAAATTAATCAAATCTAATGTGTTGAGTATTTGCATGTTTCCCATAAAATACAGTTCTGTCTCTGATATAAATTGGTCTGAAAAGATGTAGTTCCATGAACCTCTAATTTGTATTTCCGAAAAAGCAGATTATAGGTAGAAAAGTTAGCAGGCAAAATTACTTGAACTTTGATTTTAAGCACCACTGTGAGAGGCTGCATTTAGTCATTAACCGTGAAGGTACAACTAATTATAATATGCGGATTATAAATTTTCTGATGACCCCACTTCAATCAGGCTTGTAAAAGAGAATGAAAGCGAGGTTTTTTATAGATACAAGATGGCAGATTTGTCATCAGCTTTCACTCAGAACATCAACAAGACAAAGGAACTTATTAGCACTGCCAGTTTGCCACACACTGAAAGTATCTGTAAGTAGATATTACTAAATTTTTATTACTGCACCTTAAAATTGTCTGTACTCTCTTTCTCATCGGTGGGGGTTGAATTGAATTTAGTTTTGTTAAGTTTGACTCGATTGTATGGAATGTTACATGCTTTAGATAAATTCAATAAATAAAATTATCTCTACTACATGAAGCATAATAGTCATTAAGTATGTTGGGTCTTCAATTTCCCCAACATATTACATAGCAAAAACTTACAACTAAGCAGCATCTTAAAAGCTGTAAATATGTGAATAATGCAGGTTATTGCCAAAGTGGTTGGCTGCTTTTGGAGTGTTTCAGGTACACTGCAACTGACCCCAAATGTGTTTGTGTTTATCAACCATTTTTAGTTTGTCTATTGAGAAATTAAAGGAATACACCATTTAAAATTGTATTTTTTATATGCTACTTAACTCTTGAAGTTTGCTGTTATGGCTGAAAAAAATAAATCTCAGGTTTTTTATGCAGAACAGAGATAACATTCTGATAGAGCTACATGGGCTAAGTAACAAAACAAATGCTGTTAGATGGTAAACAATGTGGACAATGTCCATGGAAAAAGAAAAAATATCTCAGGTTATTTGTGTTGCATAATTCACATGTCAGTTATCTAATCATATCATGACACCATGAAAATGTGTATTTTTTATGAAAATATTGTTAAATAGATAATTCTGAAAAAATCACATCATAAACAAAAAACAAAAATTACATGGGACTGAGCTTTTGAATTGAAGACAGGACTCTTGACCAGTAAATGAATAGAAGAGGCCAATTTTCAGTTCAAAAATTCATATAATTTGCTTTCGTACTGCATGGGTCAACTTTGGTTTGCTTTATAAAAAACTTTTTTTTAATTTCCTTTCCTCTCATTTTTATCTACTTTTATCTTCTTGAAAACATGATTAAAATTATTTTAAAAAAAATATGTTTCTCAGCCTGCATTACAAACTTTATAGGCTGAGCAACATATCATAACGTTAGAAAATTTGAACAGTCTAGACGAGAACATGCCAATCAGCACAACAAAGCTTGGTAGTCCTATCCACTTAATTCTTCTTCATAATTTTAAACACTTCAATCATGTCTCCTCTTAATCTTATGCTTAAACTGAAAAGGCTCAGCTCTTTTAATCTTTCCTCATAATTCATCCCCTGTAGCCCTGGAATCAGCCTAGTCGCTCTTTTATGGAACCTTTCCAGCGCTACTGGACCTTATGACCTTTTTTGTGGCCTGGAGACCAAAACTGTACACAGTACTCCAGATGAGGCCTCACCAGTGCATTATAAAGCTTGAGCATAACCATATGTTTGGGTGAGGTATTTCTTTAAAACATAGTAAGAGAAAGGTTTCTTTGTTATGTTTATGAGAGTTTATGAAGGTCAAAGTCAATCATAACCAGAAGAACATCACCTGAGTGTTTAATTTTGTTTCATTTTTTTGTTGAAAATCTTCTCCATAAATTTACATTAGTGCAGCACGACTATTGTAATTCTTATTTAAAAGAGATTGCTGAGACTGAGTCATTTCAGAGGGTACAGTATATCCAGGAAAACCCTGCCAAAATATTGATAAGAATTCAAAAGCAGGATCACATTATGTTTGTGCTTTCAGAGCTATACTGGCTTCCTATACAATTTACTTTGACGTAACATATTCTGGAACCTATCTTGGCAGCACTTGGTACAAGGCCTGAACCAAACATGGATGGATTGCAAGCCCATATAAGTGCCTACTCATACAGGGATAGTGTGGAATTGGAATGTGGAATTGCCAGTTAATCTAACATGCATGTCTTTAGGGATGTGGGTAATAAACACATATGGGATGAAGTATTAACAACAGCATCATTAGTCCACCATCCTACCTTACAATGACTTGGTTTAGCCCACCCATGCTGGAAGAGCTGCTCCACACAATGCCACTGACCTGCAGTTCATCCCAGGTCTAATAGTTATCATGAATCTCAAGTGCCCTTGACAAAAACTGAGTGATACCATCACTAAAATGAGCTTGGGTTAACTTTTTATCTCTAAACACTTTGATTTCTTTACATTTACATATGAAAGATAGGTTCTAAAATATCTTTATTACTTTATGCATGAAAAGAAATTTTCTTTTGAAATATTGCATGGATTTCTTAATTTATTTTATACTTTTAAAAGTTTCATTTAAAAATAATAGGTGAAGCTAAACATCCCAAAAAGTATTTAGAAATGTATAATTTACAATAGAAAGGTAATGTGCCTCTGTGGTATTTGATTTACATTTCTGTTTAGAATATTCTGCTTTTCTAACAGAAGCACATTATGATATAATTAAATTAAATTCTTCAGACCATTTTCCTAAAATAATATTAATCATTACTTCATGGATCAGTCACAGCAGCAGCTTTCCTGTTAAATGCCTATGAAGAATGAGTGACCACTGAATTTTCACATTGCAGTAATGAGAATGCCAGTGGCATACTGTCTTCTTAATGTATGACATTTTATTTTACTCATATTGCAGGCAGGACTTCACTCAGCTCTGTTTAAGAGTAATATAATAAAGCTTACAGTTCATAGCAGACCAATTAGATAATGTACATCATTTACGTGGCTGCTAGCTAAATTGTTTCAGTATCTCACTAGGTTATTTCTTAAATGATAATATGACTGAGTAGTATGTTTTCAGACTCCTTTATACAAAGAAGTACTTGCTGCTTTCCATTATGAATTTGGTTTCCTTTACTTTCCAATGTTGACCTCAAGGTTCTGTTCCACAATTTACTTAGGAGTATTTATCTTATCTTTATGATAAAAGGGTTTTGTTTAAAGGAATGATTGCATGATTACCTCATTTCTGTACATTTATTTTTGTTTTTTTCCTTTTCCCTTGCCCTTCACCATCTTTCATTGGGTACTATTCACAATAACAGAGAAGTTAAAAGAAGTAGAATTAATATGTCCACTGCATTACATTCAGTACTGTTTTTCACTAATAAGAAAGAATAATAAGAACATAAGCAACATCATTTAGCAATCTGAGAGCGTCCTTTAGGTCCATGCCTGCTTTACATCCATGGGTGCAGCTTGGAGTGCCAGCATCTCTAGAGATCAATTTGAGTCCTTGTGACTGCAAGGTGGTGTTGGGTCTAGTAAGTCATAATTGGAAGCACAAACCTAGTGGCTAGTGTACAGATCAGGACAACCCAGCCAAAGAAAAAGCATTCTGAAAATATAACACAAAGATATTTAGTTACTAGTTCATATTCCAAAAGGATTATTGAAAGTAGAGGTAGATGGTCATAAATGGTCAGGCATAACAAAATGTAGTACAAGCAAAGCTGGTACAAGACAGGGCACAAGACAAAGAGTCTAACACACTCAAAGATCGTACTGAACATTACCAAAAATGAATAAATTGCGAGCCAAAATATCCAAGCAAAAAGTCAGATTATAAGAATCCAAATAAGAAAAAACTCTTGAACACTAAACAGTATTGGAGCTCAAAAGACTACTAAGCACTGTTGTAAGTCGCTCTGGATAAGAGCGTCTGCTAAATAATGTAAATGTAAATGTAAATGTAAAAATACTGACTTCTGAAAGTATTGCTAGGTACACAGTGCTAGAACAGTGCCACCTCCACGCTGTCCCTGGCATCTCCCTGTTATGTGACTGCTACATAAATCAGTTTTACTGTACATAATAATTAATAGTAAAGGAAGGTCCCGAGGCAAAAAAAAAAAAAAAACAGGCAAAAGAAAGAGTGGGGGGACAGACCCCCAAATGATTTCTGAGACTCAATAAGGTAAAATCTATGAAATACACTAAAGTAAAGACAACATCTCTTGAATAAATATCAAACATTTCCCAATTTTTGAAAACACCATGGAACTTGTTACACATTAATAACAAAAATGTAATCATCAAAATAATTTAGACATATGTGAAAGAAAATTTAACTGTTTGCAAGCTACTAAGGATTAAAAGCTGTTTTATTATAACGGCAGGTTATTCATACAGGTGTCTGTCATAAGATAAGGTGAAGTAAGCTGAACTTGGGTAACTTCCTTTAAAGGAACACAACCGTTAGACACAGGAAAGATGACCTTTCCTTCTTTGGGGCCTCTTGAACTCTTATACAAAAAAGAAACGGTTGGCCGATTTGGGGAAATGCTTAGATACTGTTTCAAAAGTAAGAAAGAGAGAGAAAAATGAATATAAAAAGACTACTGAAACCGGAAGGTTTTGCTCTTCTGCTTTGCAAAGCATGAATCCATGTACTCATCTGTGACTGAATAAAGACTGATGGATTGAACTATTCCTGTCTTCCTAGGGGGTTACTGGTTACTTCCACACATATATAGATTATTAAAGTAAACATACATGAACTTATTCCAGTATCAGAGCTGAAAACTTCCTAGAAAACCTAAATAACATCCATCCATCCATTATCCAACCAGCTATATCCTAACTACAGGGTCACGGGGTCTGCTGGTGCCAATCCCAGCCAACACAGGGCGCAAGGCTGGAAACAAATCCTGGGCAGGGTGCCAGCCCACTGCAGAACCTAAATAACAGTTAAATGTATAATATAATACATACATGCATCAGCTAGGAACCTGTTTGCCTATTAATTTGCCTGCTTTAGTGTTTTTATTTAACATTGAGATACTGTGATAAGTGGTCCATGAAGCTGTTCTGATTTTAATTAAATAATTATACCTCGCAAGAGTGCAGTGCTTTGCTCAGAGGATGGCTGGGGTGCTTGCCTGATAACGAAGACACATGCGAGTGAGTGCATCAGGCAAGTCCTTCATTAATTCCTCAAAGGTCATGGTGTGTTTCCACCTGTGCTCAGTGAGGAACATTAGTATAAGAGAAGCCTGCATGGGACAGAAGTGGGCAAGAAAGACAGAAGTTGAACTATGAGAATAGCATCAGGTGGAGAAGCAGGATGAGAAGCAGCCAACCAGTTTGTGAAAGGCAGCAGGGTGGATGACCCCATTACCAAGAAAAGGATCATCACTCTGGGAGCGGATCGTCTCCACTGATTAATTGTTGTGGAGTGGGAGTGATTGTGGTGGAGTCATACCTCAGGGATCTGAGGTATGCCAGGGGTACGAGAAGAAAGACGAGAGGACAACCAACCCCAAGCAGTCTGTCTGACACAGCTCATGGCAGCCAAGATGGGGGTCGAGTTGGTGAGAACCGCGGCTGCTGGTGCCTCCAGAGTTGTGCTGGGCTCATCTGGGAGTGGAAAAAATATTGACCCGATGACTAAAACACAAGGATTTTCCCTGTTTTATTGGATTACTTATATATTGAACATTTTTGAGCACTGCACTTTGTTTTAAACACTGTTTTGTTTTGACTGTTATAATCAAAGCACCAAGGCACTTTTGCATCCACCCTTTGCTATTTTTGTGTTTTGTGCCCTCATCTGCTGGCTTATCCCTCGGTTGCATAGTGGGTTCAAGATGCTCCCCAGAAGCACCCAATAGCATGGGGCTGACCTGCACTGTCACAGATATTAGGAAATGAAAATATGGTTAAAAAAATGGTTTTGTTCCATTCTGATGCTGGATAATTTTCCACTTCTTATCCCTTGGGTGTGTTTAGATTTAGATGATGATGATGAGTTAGTGAACAGAAAGGAGTTAAAGTGCACTGAACTGCAATTTTCCCATACCTGATAATTCCAACATTAAACGAGTAATTGTAATTTATACATGACTTCTTTTTTTTGGACATATTCCATGGTGTTTTTTTTTCTTTAATATTCTAACCCTGTTAGCACATAAAGCTGCTACTGTATATCTTTTCTAAAGGATCCTTATATACATCAAAAAATCAATCTTTAAGAAATTGGACTAAATCATAACATAATTCATCTGGAATTCAAAATGGGCACACATCCAAAAGGCGACTCTACAAAGATCTAAAGCAGAAGATGGCATGGCACTACCTAACTTTCAATTTTTCTGCTGGGCAGCAAATATACTCACAGTTAAATCTTGGACATAGGCAAAAATGTATTAATTCACACTGGCCTGGCTTGTAATGGAAAACAAAAGCTGTTCCAAATCTTCCTTGTATTCCCTGATCTGTGCTCCATTTAATACTAACTATCGTCAAATTACCAACAAGGCTGTTGTCCACCCATTATTTAAAATACTAAACCAATGCTGGACACGTTGCAAGGTAAAGAAGCTCTTTTCTGTTGTTCATATAGATGCTAATCACCTTTTATCACCTTCTCAGCCTGGCTTAATATTTAACTTGAATCTGAAATGATAAGGAATAATACACTTTATATAGATCTTTATATAGACAATTTACAAGGTGTGATGGTTTAACTCCCAGAACATCTGTGTAGTTTTGCTTATTACAAGGGGACAGTCCATCAAGAATTCATTGAACATAGATAGACAGTCAACCAACAATGCTATTCAGAAGTACTAACAATGTTATGGAATTCTGTTCAAAGGAAAAGACTTGAACTGTGTATCATCCATCGTAAAAATGCCCCAAGCTATGATGCGCTCAGTGTTTAGAACTTACTGGTTAAGAAATCAATTATCAACTTGGATCATCCACCATATTCACCTGACTTAACCCTTTGTAATTTCTGACTCTTCCAGAAAAAAAATTAATTCTATGAAAGGACAAAGATTTTCAGATATTTCTGACATCCAGTATAATGTGACAAAGGAACTCAAGGGTATTCCAGAAACAGAATTCCAGGTATGTTTCCAGCAGTCATAGTCTTACTAAATCCATGGCTGCAGAAGGAGATTACTTCAAAGGTAACAGAAGCTGCTAGTGCAGTTATGCGCACATTTGTTCTACAGGAAAACTATCACACCTCATATTTGCATTTTATGAACAATTACGCTACAAATTACATTTTCCAGCTATACACTTTATCCCTATATATAAATTCGAAACTTTGTTAAAAGAAACCTACCAACTTTCCATATCTCGTACTTATATCAAGTCCAAAGCCCAAATTGGTTAGTCCTAATGAAGGCTCGGGCAGTATTATAACAATATATAAGAATATTTTAAAGTATCTACCCTTCAGTGAAGCTAGAGAATGGTGGGAGAGGGCCCTTGTAATTAACATCTCAGAAAAGGCATGGAACTCAGCTGCACATAAAATACAATCTAGTATTTATCCAGTAAGAATTCTATAATTCAAATAAAAATCTTTCATCGATCGCATTTATCTCATTTAAAATTGTGAATCTGTGAACATTGTCATGCAGCTCCTGCATTACTAGGCCACATGATTTGGGAAAGTGCTAAACTGACATAATTTTGGACAAAAATCTTTACCTACTTCTCAGACAATCTTGATGTCACAATCACTCCTGATTTATTACTGCTGATATTTGGTATACTTTGGAAGGAACTAAAGTGCAAAGGGACAAATCGATTGTAGTAACCTGTGCCACACTACTAGCATGCAGACTTATCGTGACTCAGTGGGTAAGCAATGTTCTACATTATCTCACGTTAAAAAAAAAACAAATTCTGTCTTAAAGAATATGTCCAAAACTTAAAAGCAATGGCCAGAATATATTAATATTATTTATATTATTTTAGAATAAGCATGTTGGGCCTGTGATTTACTCTCCTATGCTATGAAATGTCCTGTTATATTTCAATAGTTAGAAATTAGATCTTTTTTTTTTTTTTTTGCTCATGTCTCTTTCTTTTCAATGGGGGTTTAACCTTGTTTTGCTTTTTTTTCTTTGTTTTCTCTGTATTGATTTGGGTTAAACGGTTGTATCTGTTATGCTTTTATTATTGGTTTGATTTTGGTTTGATTGGGTAGTATACTATTGTAATGTGTTGCTTTCTTAAAAAAATTGTGTTGCTGATTCTTCTGCTTAATTTTCAAATTTCCATCATTAGACAGAAAAGGGAGCCAACTTCTGCAAAGTGTACATACAAAGAAAAATAACAACTACATGATATATTGTGGGAGGTATTTAATTATAAAATTGTATAAGCATTTTATTTAATAATTATATTACAAATATCACCTTTTAAGTAGTACATTATTGGTCAGAAGTCAGATCACTAACGAAACACAAGGTTAAAGCCTCATGTAACCTTTATAGTTAGTGCTGATAAAACCTATATAAAAGTGCTGATTGTCCAGGCAATGTGCTTCTGGTCAATGTCATGTTGAAAGTAATTCCTTCGCCTCATGAAGCTTTTGACTGATGGGTTCATTGTACATTCATGAATATTATGATGGAAAACCATCCCAAGTTGTTCATGATCATATCGTAACTTAATAATTTTTTTCATCATGCATAGCTGCAAGTTTCAAACTCTTTATTATACTAAATCTTTCTGCTGACATTAATAAACTGACTTCAATTTCTTTGGTCCAAAACACATTTGATATTAATAGCTAATGACATTTTTAGCATGGTAGAACTACAAACTGGCCTGTTTTGAAAGTTTCATTAAGATCCATCCCTCTATACATTTTCCAAACCGACTTATCCAGGACAGGGATGCAGGGCAGCAAGAGCGCATATAACAAAATTCAAATTCCACCTTGAAAAGCAAAAGTAGCAGAACAGCAATTTACTTAGATATACTTGGGTTAAAATACGCAAGTGCACCAAATTAATTAGATTTTTGCAATTATAAAATGAGTTATTTACGCTTCACAAATGCAAATGCTACAATTAATCATAAACCTAATGCAATTTTTTTATTTACAATTCTTGCAGTAATTCTTAAAATAAATGCAAAAAGATCTCTTTTAGCAGAAATTCAAAAAAACAAAAATCCCATTACCGTGCTTTTGCTTATTCCATTACTTTCCGTGGTGACTGATGCATTTTGTATCCAGAGGCCTACGTCACACTAATGACCAAATACCAGAGACTTTCCTTCTTATTCCTGAGATGCATTACGAAGGGCATACGCCTTCTGGATGCTAGACCTTTCCCAATTTGGGCACCGGAGAGCACTGTTCCCTTTCCATGGTTGAAGTTATACAGAGATCATCTCACAGGTTTATGTAATCACAGATTGATACATTTGCTGGAAGAAGAAACTGTTGTCCCATTTCTCTTGTGACAAAATATAAAAATGGTCCTTAACAGTATTGCTAACTGTATGTTAGTCCAATAATACACAGATAAACTAGAAGAACAATTTATAAAGGATATCTTAAACAAAACTAAATAATTCACTTCAAGAAGTGAACCAAGCACTCATCTCCAAACAAAACAGTAATTGCCAAACTGGAATTAAAGTTGATATTCTAAAATACTATGAAATAAGAATTAGACCTTAATTTCTGTAAACTGAAAAAACAGCACTGAAATGCACACTGCTAAACAATGCACAAATGTAACTTGCAGCTCAAAAACCTTTTTCATTGTTTAGGCCTCACTTATTATGTGCCTACACTGTAATTTATTGACATTCGGCCCACCTGGGAAAGATTCAAGGCCACAGCGGCATTGAACAGGTTAAAATATTGCACTTAATATACATGGAATGGTACATCGCAATTCTTTCCAATAAGCGCATTGTTTTTTTGTATTTTTTTCTTGGCACAGCAATCATGGGGATGATCGTGGTCGCCTCGTGTTTAAAATGTTTTGCCTATCATCTGTTACTCGTTCACAAGAAAAATAATCACTGGATGTCATCAAGCTATTTTCTTGCACTGCACTATGAACATGCTATTCAGCAGTGAAATAGTAACTTGAATTACTACAAGCATTTCAATAATGTTAGACCTGTGAAATGCTCATTACGCTTGATACAACTCTTGTTCAAAAAACCTTTTCACTAAGTTATCAGTGAAAAATAACTAAGTTATCATTATTTAAATCTAAAATTAACCCAACAGGCCAGGGAATGAGCATAGCTGTAAAAGCACATAAAAAATCATTGAAAAGTACAAAATATCAAGGATAAGACAAAATATGAAGGTTTATTGTCTCACATGAAAGGATTTTTGAATACAATTCAGTTTATTTTTCTATAGCGCTCGTCACTAAATGCAGGCACAGAGCAATGTGACAAGTTGTCAGGTAAAATGTATACATTTTACAAATTATTAAATAAAGAATTAGCACATATAAGGACAAAGATTTGTTAAAACACACAGAAAATGAAGTAGAAGTTGATTACTATAAATATAAATTAATTATATCTCTATTAATTAGTTGTTCGAATATGGATAATTGAAAATGGAGGAGAGAAAAGCAAAAACTCAAGTCAGCAGAAAATAAACCTCTGGTGTTGGGGAGTCCACAGTTAAAACAAAGTCAGACACAGTCTGATGGCTTTAACCTTACTTTAAATGCTGTAAGTAAAATCACTTTATGTATATGCATAAGTAACAAGTAAATCACAACAAATCTAAATGAGTATTTGGTAGAAGTGTTGAAAACAAGTTTTGGAATAGCAAGAAGTCCAGTATCATAAGAAACTTGAGTGGAATTAGCTCTGAGTGTCATGCTCTTTCATAATTAAGTGATGTTCAGTGTTGAACCCTATATTAAAAAAAAAAATTATAATCATCAGATCCCAAACTAAGGGTATCACAATGAACACAAAAATTTAAGGTAAAAAAAGCCTTCTATACTTCATAACCTACAGGGAACAAACATAGGTATCTGTTAAAGAATATAAAACCATTAGTTGTGTAAATGAAACAAAAATTGAGCATTCTGCATAAAAACATGCATTGTTGTGAACCCCAAGTGTCAGACTCACACCTTCAGAGGCAATTGTTAATGCTGATATCTGTTTAATTGATGGTGGTTTCATCGATTCATGATTATGTGTTCGACAAATTGATAATGCACATTAAGAAGGGTGCAAGTGAGTGGAAAAGCCATAATGGGCCAGGCAGTTAAAATGCATAAGGCACAAAAATAAAAACATTTAAAAAAATTAGTGGCACTTCATTTTCTACTGCATTGCCTGAATTATAGAAGGCATAAAAGGAAAAGGCGATTCACAAGTTATGTAACTGAAGACCAGAAAAGTCTGGCAATTTAAAAAAAAATACCTGTGAATTTTCCAGTGAAATGGACTCAAATGGTTTCAAATTCCAGTACTGACAATGCGTGGAAAAACAAAAGAAATCTAACCAAGTGTATGTCAAATGTTGTAAACTGGCTTGGAAGGCATCAGCCAAATGATAAGTAATATTAATATTAATAATAATATAGACAGCATGTCCAAACCCACCATAATAGGATATGGAGGCAAGCTTGGATCTCAGGGACAATATTAGAGAGGCAACCAAAAGTACAAAGAAAAAAACAAAAATACAAAAATAAAACTGTACTAAATGTTCCCAATTAATAGCTATGATCCATAAAGAGTAACCAAAAGATAGGCTAACATGAGAAGGCACTAAACCCATCTGAGACAAAATCCCAAAAATCCAAGCAAGAAGTCACCGTAAAACTAATTTAAAAGCTTGAAATATGAAAACAGTAAAAACTGCTATTTCTTAAGGGAACAGCAATGCAAGAACAGACTGTATAATCATCTCAAATGCAAACAGTTTTCCTAACTGAGCTCTTATGAAAATGTTGTACTTCAAACTTTGACATCATCCTCTTCTGGGCGCCATGCCATATGGTAGCCTTTACTGAGGCTCTTGTTCTCATTATAAAATGTATTAGAATTATTAATGGTTTTAATGTAATTAATTAATGTCATTAATTAGTAATATTAAGATTTGACCTCTGGCCTCTTACCATATATTTTTTAATTACTTTTTAAACTAAACTGAAAATATGTTACTGTCAACACAGACCCATGCATTGGCCTACCTCAACTGCCTTTCAGATAAGCTGCAAAGTTCATAAATGGCACATGGTGAGTGTAAAAGATTTGATGGTTGCCTATACCTATAACATCAGAGAATACAAAAGACTCTAAAAAATGTAAGGTGCGATATATTAAATGTTCCCGTATTTCAGTGGCGGACCGTGCATTTCACACCTAGGCCTTCAGTAGAGCTCCGTCTGAATCAACCCACCCCTCAAAAACTAATTTATGGTTATAAAAACCATCTTAATATGCAGAAATACAGTATAAAGAGCCGTTGCATTGCAGATAGATAACTCCTGTAGCCACAATAAATGCCTTTATTGAATAGACAAACCAGGGGTGAACAAGTTCCTTTCTACTGCAGCTACAGCCCGCGACACACATAAAAAACATCAATAATAACTCATAAACTTGCAATATTATTTAGGAAAATCACAACATTTTACTCACCAAAAATTCGGATTATTTGTAAACAAAATCCATCCTCCTCTCTTTCCTCAAATACAGTTCAATTACTCTGTCGTACAGATTATCCGTACGCTTCAGTTCCATCACGAAGTCCCTTTCTATCACCATTGAAGCTAATGCTAAAAGTCGAACCTGCCCTGTCGTATTTCTGGCATAAGTTTTAATTTGCTTTAGGGCTAAAAATGTCCACTCGACCGAAGCAGTGGACACGGGAATGGCCACCGCCAAACATACCAATGTGTACAGCTGCCCCATGATGCTCTCATTCAGATTTTTATATTACACCATCCTATGCAATCAACGGGTCTGAATACGGTGATGTTGCCGTACGCCTGCTAGAGGGCCCTAGTGAAACCAACTCAAAATCTGATTGGTTGAAGCAACAGTTTAATCAACATTTATTTTGTGTTAGAGGGCCTGCAGAACGGATTGTGAAGGCCTCCTGGCAGACTTCTTTGACATTAACCCTGCCTGGCAACAAATGAGGCTGAAATGTGATTGGTTAAATGCTTTAATACGAAAATGCATGTCTGGAAGCAGGCGCAACACAACCATCGGAACAGTTATGAAAGGAAGCGGACAGACTATTTGGAATTATTTAATAAGTATTCATGGACAAAATATAATTAACATCATTTTGTGATTCAGATATTTTTTTAGGCCAGCAGAGAAGGCCTTGCAGGCCCTGACGACCCGCCATTGCCGTATTTATTTGGTAGCACCGCCATCACCACTGCCTAAATTGCCCTGCTTGTCCAAAAACAAAAAGGGTGAATATCGTTGACAAGGATAAAAGTTAAAACCTCGTCTGGAAATGGAAGAGGTCTAAGGTAAGGTGGAAAGGATTCATACCTGGGCTGACTTCATATAATGAAAAATGTTCAGTTGCTTTAATATAAGTTGTTTGAACTGTTATATCTCATAGTGAGTTACGACAAGTTCAACTACTATGATATTTGGGGTACTTTAGAGAACTGGCTTACACCTCTTATTTCAGATGATGTTTTAATACTGGATGGGTTTCATCAAACTAAGTGAAAAAAGAAGGAGGAGGACTAGAGATTTTTTTGAATGTGCAGTAATGAAAAAGGCAGCAGAGTATATAATTAAAACTAAATGTGTGATCCCAGCATTGACTTGTGGACTGAATTCTTCCATGTCACTGCCTGGGAAAGTAAGTTAAATCATCCTGGCTGACTCAGGAACAGAAATCATTCACTCTGTACCAATATATTTTTGATGAATCATTCTTAATGCTGGTGACTTCAAAGAAGGAGTCAAAGCCTATTAGGCCTGTTCACTTCATGGACACTGCTCTATCCAAATATTAATGTCTTTAAATATAAACCTGTGGCACAGTCTGAGTAGGTCTGACCTCATGTTACTGCCACCTACAAGCCTGTATTGAGAGTAGCAACTCTTTGTAATCTAAGCCAGATATTTTTTATGTGTGATTGGGAGGAGTTGTTACTTGTTTTTATCTATCTATCTATCTATCTATCTATCTATCTATCTATCTATCTATCTATCTATCTATCTATCTATCTATCTATCTATCTATCTATCTATCTATTATCTCCAAGTCATAGCCATAGATCTTCAAATTGATGGTCTGCTTATAATTCCAAGACCCAAGCTTAAAAGAAGTGGTTGAGAAGCCTTTTTGCTGTTATGCACCTAAAATCTAGAATACTTTACTTTCAGAATTTGTCCAGGCTAATACTGTGGAACGTTTTAAAACACTGCTAAAAGCCCATTATTTTAATTAGGCTTTTTGTAGCTATATTTTAGTTGTATTATTAATAGACTATGATGGCACAGAATTATCATATTCTTCAGGGATCCTCAATCTGTACTAAACCCCACTATTCTCTGCTGTCTTTTCCAGGTCTTCTGTGGTGGCGATATGTGCCACCACCACCACCACCAACTGATGAAAGCAACATGTAGCCCCCTGAGGTGATGGAATGAAGCCGGGTGTCTCAGCTGTCCATGAGACCAACCTCATCAAATCCTATCACGTGAAGTATGAAAACCAAGAGGACTGATTTAGGAACATTTCATGTTAGGTAGAATGTGCAGTGGGGGCTAGGCCATCTTTTAACCCTTAAACCACCACATACTTGGGGGGGTTAATGCACCCCCAGATGCCAAATCCTCTTTTGTTGCACTTTTTAAGGAAACGTCACAATTCACCAAGAAAAAGTGAAATTTTAATGGAACACATATTTTTTTCATGCAAAGAGCATAACAATTACTGCGACACTGATCATTTTACACACTGCCAGTGAACTGTAAAAACTATAAAAAAACTACTGCAATAATCTATTATTATATGTACAAGGTGCAACTGACGCCATTGATGTAATTCAGTAAATCACTGAGCAAACTGTGCTTGAACTGGCTGCACGCAAGCACACAGAGGTCAACGTTGATGCTTGCAGGCTAGGCTGATTCGCTAGGGGGTGGCAGTGGTCATGAGCTGGCTGCTCAATGAATGTACGGCACTGACTATACTCCGCTCCAGCGTACTGGAAAATTGCAGTGGGAACTGACTATAGCCAGTTGCGGCATTCAACAAATGTATGTCGCTGAATATACTCGGCTCCGACTTGCTGGTAAATTGCATTGGGAACCGACTATAGCCAGTTGTGGCAGTTTAAGGGTTAACCCTGGAACCCCTGCAGATTTTGTATGTTTTTTTTTTATTTTCCTCCAGCCTAACTGGATTTTTTTTTTGTTTTTTTTTTTCTATCCTCCCAGACATCTGACCTGACCTTGTTTTGCTGTTACTTATCCTCTTTAATAAAACCCCTGTGTGCGTCCATGTGTCCGTGTGTGTGTGTCTTCTGGTGAAGTGCGCATGCGCGAGGCGTCCTAAAGGACATCATTGCTGAAGAGAGTGCTAATTGGGTAGTCGCGGCCAAGGCGGAAGTACAGGGAAGGGCGGAATGAGTGGTAGAGTCACCGGCCTCTAGCAGATGCTTCAAAGGCTGCCTGACGCATTACAGAAGACAGACAGGACGGGACCTATAAAATATCGCGCGGCCGATACAATCAGATTTCGGTAAATGAGGTAAGCAATATGTCCTGGAAGAACGGTCAGCTCAGCAAGTAAACATCAACAAAAGAAAGGCTGAAAGACAAAGAAAAATATGAGCAAATAGATTGATTTAAGAAAAAGAAAATGAGCGTCAGAAAAACGCTAAAGGAGAAAGATTCAGAAGAGCAAATAGATCTATAGAAGAACAGGAAAATGAGCGTAAAAAAATTCTCAAAGAGAATACATTTAATATAGACTGTACCTACTAATGTTTAAGCACTACTGTTCTAGCGCCCGTTATTGTAACGGGCTTAATGTCTAGTTCTTTAATATTATTGCCTAATCTTAATTGTTTTTCTTTTCTTGTAACTTTCTCTTTTTCATCTTGTAAAGCGCTTTGAGCTACATTGTTGTATGAAAATGTGCTATATAAATAAATGTTGTTGTTGTTGTATCTATCTATTTGATTTAGAATGCTACCTTCTACTCTTTATGATTTTTTTTCAGTCATGACTCACTTATACTCAGTCACAATATATTTACTTTGAGTTACTTGTTTTGTCAGCAATTGTCTTATTAGCATATAGTAGTGATTTTTACTCCCACTCGTCCCCTTTTATAAAAGTATAATTTCTTTGCTTCCGTGCCTGCATGGCTGAGTGTATTGTTTATATGCTATGGTAAATGAATTACATTTTTCAGAACAATCAATTATGACTGATGTGTTTTCATCTGTCTCCTGTGTGTGCTGACTTACTTAGCTGATATGTGACTGCTTTGCGGGTCTTTAGAAAATAGTATAGTAAATGATATGCTCCAGTGAGTCTGAGTGTAATACAGATAGTGACAATGATAATCAAAGCAATAAGATTTATTATTTGGAACCCAACTGTGATGCAGTCATGTATAATACTAACAGCTATACTGAAGAAGTATAAATACCTTATTTTTGAACATAAAGTTATACATTTCTGTACAGCAATAAGAAAGCTGAACAGTTTTTATTTCTGATTTTATTAGTGTTCAGTTTCTCCACTCAGTTGACAAAAAATTAAAACAGATCATCACATGTCCTTGTCAAATGGGGTAAACATGTAAATGATGCCATCTGTCTTAGCTCTTGTGAACGCAGAAATGAACACTCTGCTCTGCTGCATAATCAAGTCTGAATTAACAAACACATACACTGGTGGAAGGATAAGGGTTAAACCGTGGCACTTTCTCCGAATGTGGCAGTCAGACCATCTGTATGGTCACCTTTCACACCATGCTTAATACCAAATGATAGTATTGACATTTCCATTACTTGTTCCTGCTGCTAAATCTTTTTTTTTTTTCCCTTTAGCCGACAACCCTAGACCCTTAAAAAGTAAAGGAGAAAGCTTTCGGGTAACATAATGGCATCATTTTGTAAGCGATATTATCTTACAGTTAAAAAAAACCTGATTAACCTTACCTTTTAACGCTCATAAAACATTCTATAAGTGTGTATCATTAAGTGATTTAAAAACTGGAAGAGGTAGACAAATGTATACTGGGAGGAAAAAAATAAGCACTGAATGTCTTAGGCGAATTTAAAAACCTCTTATATGTTTTATTTTTTATGATGTAAATTGAATATGTCCAGTCGGCAGTTCACAGCATTATAAATGTGCTACTGTTAAAAGCTGGTATTCTAGTGTGAGTGTACAAATGTCTTTCACCTACAACATGTAATTCTTTTAGAATCGACTGCAGCTCTTCTACAATCTGAACAGTCAGCTTTGAAAATGCATAGATTGATGATCTGATGCATTCATTCAAACAACAATGTCCTGAAGAAATTTCTAGTTACAACCACTTAAATATTCTTCTGAAGTAGAAGAGGTGGTGACCTTAATCACAGAGCCAGCACAATATTGCACTTTTTATCTACCAAGGACCAGCTGCAAAGGTGTAGCTAGAGGATGATGAAAGAAAAATGCAATAACAGTAAATGCTATCGAAGGAAATGGAGAATGGTACTTGAAATGATGTTCTAGGATTAAAAAAAAGCTTAAAGATATTTACTTTGAGCTGTGGAATAAACACAAATATTGCTAACATTTAGACTAAGATTGATGAGATTTGTTTTAAAAGTTTATAAAATGGAAACTGGTTGAATAGACATTAATCAATTATTAAAATAAAGCATTATTTTGAGCAATATTTCAATATGATTACAAAAGAATTCACAAAAGTGAAATTTTCATACAACCCTTAAAAATGTCAACAAACTATATGCATTTTATTCACCTTTATGATTTGAATTATTGGATGTAAACCTCCACCAGCACAACACATTTCTTGTGCTTTATCTAATCCTGGTAAGGCCTTGCAACTATGAACACATAATGCACTGTGTGACAGTTCCTGAAAGGCCCTTTATACTAACAGCATTTCTTCAAGGGGTCTGCTGGTGATTTGCTTTTACAGCTAAATAAAAAGAATCAAGTGAAAACCTGGGGATGTAAAAAAAAAGAGTACAAGAAAGCAAAATTCTGATGGGCAGCTGTTCAGTGTCAACAAATGTTTTATCTCATTCTGGACTGAGTGCTTCATTTATTGTGTACAACTCCTTTGATCCACACGATTGGACTGTCTCTCCCTCTCCCTCTCCCTCTCTTTCCCTCCTGCCACTAGAAGCCTACCGAGAAACAAAGCTGTCACTTATTGAAAAGCACCATTTTATTATATGATGACAGAATTGACACTTTTGCTCATACAGTATTACAGTTATGATGATGGTAATTGATGTTGCATATTTGCATTTAAAAAGAGGAATTAAGATGAATTAAATATGGCATGATTTCGCACAGCACATCACAAATATAATTAACAATTGATGGCACTATAAAGGTTTAGACCAAGGACAGTGGCTGCAGGTTATTTTACACTGGTGTTCTCAGGACAGTTCCTTCTGTAATTGAAGGTCTCCTTCAATCATATGACATGTTTGTCTTTGTCTTTACAATGTGCAGCATAGACATTCAAACATAATTCTGTATTATTTAACTAAGATTTCTGATAGGCTCTCGCAAATCTAGTTAACACATTATCAATTACTGTACTTATTTGAAAGAATGATTATTTGTACTGATTAGATTAGATTAGATCAATTAGATAAACTTTATTAACCCCATGGGGAAATTTAGATGCATACAGCAGCAGAAAAGACAAGGGTTCAGACTTGTAGGACAAATAATACCATCAATCAATCGAGAAGTAAATCTCTCTATTATAATTAAAAAATCCTGGGACGAGACAAGACTTTTTAGCCTGAGACGAAACATGACTTTTTCAGAGAGATACTTTCACGCCCCTCAAGACGAGACTTTGTGCTAAGAGATTTAACCACACCCGGGGCCAGAAATAAAAGACAAAGAGTAGATGACAAAGTAGAACGTCGTAAAGAATTCAAAAACGTTGGCACAATACACATGCAGAGCAGGTTAAGAGATAATGAATGTAGTAAAATTCGAAAGTCTCAAAAAACTGATAATAAAGATTGCATTAGCCCTAGCAAACGGAAATTATTACTCAGTGAAATAACAGAACAGTGAAAAGAGATCTAATATATTGTGTAGATTTAAACTTTTTCGTGTTGCCATCAGGGAGTGTTTCTTCCCAATGAAGAGGCGTATCTGCAAGAATTAAAAGATTTGTTGTTTGGTGAAAGTGAAATCCACATACATGAGCAACAGAGATACGAAGTGGCTAGCACATAGCGCAGGCCAGGGGGGTTGGAGAGTGAAGCGAGCAGGGGGGCACTAGCAAATAAATAAAAATAAACTTAACAGATACATCAAGTGGAAGTATTGAATTGCCTGATAGCAGTGGGAAAAAGACCCCCAGGAGCATTGCTTAGCACACCGTGGTGGAATAAGCTTTTTGCTAAAATTTCTCCAAAAGAGCACCTTCTGGAGGGGATGGAGGGGATTTTTCACAATACTGTGTATGTACAGTTAGGTCCATAAATATTTGGACAGAGACATCTTTTTTCTAATTTTGGTTCTGTACATTACCACAATGAATTTTAAATGAAACAACTCAGATGCAGTTGAAGTGCAGACTTTCAACTTTAATTCAGTGGGGTAAACAAAACGATTGCATAAAAATGTGAGGCAACTAAAGCATTTTTTTAACACAATCCCTTCATTTCAGGGGCTCAAAAGTAATTGGACAATTGACTCAAAGGCTATTTCATGGGCAGGTGTGGGCAAGTCCGTCGTTATGTCATTATCAATTAAGCAGATAAAAGGCCTGGAGTTGATTTGAGGTGTGGTGCTTGCATGTGGAAGATTTTGCTGTGAACAGACAACATGGGGTCAAAAGAGCTCTCCATGCAGGTGAAAGAAGCCATCCTTAAGCTGCGAAAACAGAAAAAACCCATCCGAGAAATTGCTACAATATTATGAGTGGCAAAATCTACAGTTTGGTACATCCTGAGAAAGAAAGCAAGCACTGGTGAACTCAGCAACACAAAAAGACCTGGACGTCCATGGAAGACAACAGTGGTGGATGATCGCAGAATCATTTCCATGGTGAAGAGAAACCCCTTCACAACAGCCAACCACGTGAACAACACTCTCCAGGGGGTAGGCATATCGATATCCAAGTCTGCCATAAAGAGAAGACTGCATGAAAGTAAATACAGAGGGTGCACTGCAAGGTGCAAGCCACTCATAAGCCTCAAGAATAGAAAGGCTAGATTGGACTTTGCTAAAGAACATCTAAAAAAGCCAGCACAGTTCTGGAAAAACATTCTTTGGACAGATGAAGCCAAGATCAACCTCTACCAGAATGATGGCAAGAAAAAAGTATGGAGAAGGCATGGAACAGCTCCTTATCCAAAGCATACCACATCATCTGTAAAACACGGTGGAGGCAGTGTGATGGCTTGGGCGTGCATGGCTGCCAGTGGCACTGGGACACTAGTGTTTATTGATGATGTGACACAGGACAGAAACAGCCAAATGAATTCTGAGGTGTTCAGAGACATACTGTCTGCTCAAATCCAGCTAAATGCAGTCAAATTGATTGGGCGGCGTTTCATGATACAGATGGACAATGACCCAAAACATACAGCCAGAGCAACCCAGGAGTTTATTAAAGCAAAGAAGTGGAAAATTCTTGAATGGCCAAGTCAGTCACCTGATCTTAACCCAACTGAGCATGCATTTCACTTGTTGAAGACTAAATTCGAACAGAAAGGCCCACAAACAAACAGCAACTGAAAGCCGCTGCAGTAAAGGCCTGGCAGAGCATTAAAAAGGAGGAAACCCAGCATCTGGTGATGTCCATGAGTTCAAGACTTCAGGCTGTCATTGCCAGCAAAGGGTTTTCAACCAAGTATTAGAAATGAACATTTTATTTCCAGTTATTTAATTTGTCCAATTACTTTTGAGCCCCTGAAATGAAGGGATTGTGTTCAAAAAATGCTTTAGTTGCCTCACATTTTTATGCAATTGTTTTGTTCACCCCACTGAATTAAAGCTGAAAGTCTGCACTTCAACTGCATCTGAGTTGTTTCATTTAAAATTCATTGTGGTAATGTACAGAACCAAAATTAGAGAAAAGTTGTCTCTGTCCAAATATTTATGGACCTAACTGTATGTTTTTTTTTAACTCAGGGGTTTTAGAATTATTAAATCCACAGTTAAAGGTCCGTGCAAATATACTTCATGGTTTCTAAATATACTGGTATACATTTTGAGCATTTCTATGAACAAAACTTTTGTATTTAATGGCTACAGATTTACTGCTTTAAAAATGAATTTTGTCTCTAAAATTATCTTGCTAATATGGCTTTTCTGAACAGTTAGCTTCAAAGTCCCCTTCCTTTTAGTATTCTTGTATGTGTATGTAAAACACTAACACATAATCCTGAATTTTAATTAAATTCATAAAATAAAAAGATGCAAAGTGAGGTAAATGTAATTTAATGTTTTAAAAATAAGTATTAAAATTAACAAAAAATTTCAAATCTATTCATTAATAAATAAATAAATGAACAAATTGCCATTTAAGACGAATAGCCTTAAATAGCCTCTCAGTGCAGAAGCTTTATTATGAAAAAGCTTGGCTCTGCTATCTAGTAGACATGCCTTATTATCAGAAATATATAAAAACCTCTAATAAAGGTTATAACAGGCCGAAGAAATATTTTGATTTACCGTCATGTTGTTTTGGCTCCACATATGCCTATAACCATTACTGAAAAGGCAGGGGGTGAGAAGACATTCCCAAGCACCAGGTGGGTGGGCATTAAGCCAGAGATACAAGCAGAGTGTCTATTAACTTTTACCAAACTGATGACAGATGTAAATCTCAGCTGGATAAGAGCAATAGTCCAGAAAGGGCATACAGTAATTTGAGATCTGAAATCATGCATGAGAAAGTTTAAATCTGATTACAGTAATGGAAGGGACAGAAGAGTAAGCTGAAAATCATTTAAGTCTACTACTGATTGTTGTGGAGAATTTTGACTCTTTAATTTCAATATTCTAAATTCATAAAATGTAGGTTATATCGATTGGCTGCTCTAAAGTGACATATTTGTTGAAAAATGAAAAAATGTGGGTACTGAAAATGCATGGCTGGAAGAATCTAAACTGTCTGCCATGGCGGTGCAGTCATTAGCACTATTGCCTTTCACCTTCAGCGTACCTGTATTTGACTTCCAGCATGTATTTTTAACACCTCTTCCTTTGTTCATGTGTACTTTGTCTCAGCTTATCACTATTTAGTATTTGCAGTATGTGCCCTAAGATAGACTGTCATCCTGATTAAATGGATAATTTAAACTGAGACAAGAATATACTTACAAAATGTATTATGAATCATTACAATCATTGTTTATGTTGTTATATTAGTGCTGCAATTTTTTGTGTCCCAAATCTCAGAAGTCTCATATAACGATAAACCATTAACTTGATAAAATTACTTTTGATAACTGTCTACAGTTTTCAAGCCACCACTTAAACTGACACACACAGTAAATAGTTTAAATGGACATTAATATTTATTGAGAGTGTCTTCAATATTGTTTACTAACTTGATTACCATAAAACAAAATTTGATATATAATAGTAGAAATAACTATTTCTATAAAATAATGTTATATTATATAACAGTAGAAATAACTGAGAAAAATGAAGGATTAAATGTAATTCTTCTGTATATTTTTACCAACAGCAATTAACATCCATAATACCTGACTATGAGTGAGACTGATAATCCAGAAGTCTTTCTTTCTTTTTAATGCTCTTCCTTTTCAGTCATTTTGGTGTGTGTTCAGACTATAGAGTGCATCTATCTATCTATCTATCTATCTATCTATCTATCTATCTATCTATCTATCTATCTATCTATCTATCTATCTATCTATCTACAGTATAGCCTCATTTACTCCTGGGTCAACTTATGATCTATCTATCTATCTATCTATCTATCTATCTATCTATCTATCTATCTATCTATCTATCTATCTATCTATCTATCTACAGTATAGCCTCATTTACTCCTGGGTCAACTTATGATCTATCTATCTATCTATCTATCTATCTTGTACATTCAGATGTTGAACACATTTTACAGAGCTCAATGTACATTTTATGTACTTATTGTAAGGTGTGGAAAAATCTAAATATTTTACATATGTACAATATCGTATTAACTGAGTCTTGTCTGATTTGCCGAAAGCAAGTAAAAGACGTTACAGTATTTTGTTAGCAACTGGGATAAAATAGACAGGCAGGCTCCAAACCAACAAAGCAGTGTTGGCGACCTGTAGGTGGCAGCAAATATCCTTCCAGTGTGGAGCTGTCCATAGTTCTGAAAGGTCCACCGGGATGGAGCGATACTTTCTTTGGGCAATCAGGCAGAGTTTAGGAATGTTTGGATTATGAAGACAGACCCTGTTTATCATATAAAGTTGTCATATTTGATTTGTGTTTTTCTGATTTCATTTTGAAACACAGATTGTAATACAGAACACATACGATTCTTTAATGATCGGACATCAGCAATTTCTTAGATACTATCCCTTGACTTGACGTTTTAACTAACCTCTTCGTGCCTATTTCAAATACAGTGAATACATACTAATTTGTACATAAGAAGAGAAAGAAGTTTATTTTGAGCGGCACAACGGTCAATTGTTTAACAACGCTGCCAGCTGCCTGCAAAGGTTAAGGTTAAAACTCCAAGAATTTGCATGTGCTTTATTGTACGCTCGTTTGCTTTCTTATGGTTATCCCGTTTCCTATCCCAAAGATGTGAACGGTAAACGGCTGTTTGCATTAAGGGGCCTTGCGCTAGACCAGCTTCCATTCGAGAATTAGTTCCTGCCTTCAGCCAGGTGCTGCAGTATGTAGTCTCCAGTTCCTCCAGCCCCTGTAATGAAATGAGTCTATACACACACACACCCACACCCACACACACATTATATATATATATATATATATATATATATATATATATATATATATATATATATATATATATATATATATATATATATATATATAATCACTGCAATTCAAAAAGCCACATTTTACAAAAACAACATAAATTATATAACATTCGCAAAGGAGAAATAAACACATGCTAAATGCTGAGATTTCATGAGCCCTTTAAAAATTAGTACTATCTTCAGAAGATTGACATCAAAATAAAGATAAAAAAAAACAATGCTGAATTAGCAGCATCTCTTCAGTGCTTATTACGAAAGAGGTGCTAAAAGCGAAATACCTTTCAAACATTTAAAATCAAAGCCTTATAAATGCTTACAAGCGAAGAGAGCAGAGACGAGCTTGAGAAAGAATGAGAGCATTTGTGTAAGAGAGTGAGTGAGAGAGACGGGGGGAGAAATTGAGAGAGAGAGAGAGAGATGAAGCAAAAGAGAGAGATGCAAAAGCACTCCGTTGCGACCTCTTGGCCATCTGACGTACTTTCCAGGGCTGGTATATATTAATTCACGTCGTCAGCAGACGTTTATGATCCACAGAACAAGTAAAGTACTGTTCCCGTTTGTTCGGCATCATGGTCCCCTTTTATGATGGACTGGTGCAAAGGACATTTATAATCCAACAAGACTGAGTTTTACTCTCCTCGTCAGAGATTACATTTTTTTTTCTTTTCACGAAATGGAAAATACAAGCAACACTACCTATTCGGAAAGCCCCCAGGAAAAGGGAAACAAGACTGCACAAGAAGACTTGGTACTAAGTTATCAGATCGTCACTTCTTTGTTTTTGGGAGTTCTAATACTTTGTTCGATTGTAGGCAATGCCTGCGTGATCGCCGCTATAGCACTGGAAAGGTCTCTTCAGAATGTTGCCAACTATTTGATAGGGTCCCTAGCTGTCACGGACTTAATGGTGTCAGTTCTGGTTCTCCCCATGGCGGCTCTTTATCAAGTCTTGAACAAGTGGACACTTGGGCAGGTAACGTGTGATATTTTCAATTCGTTAGACGTGTTGTGCTGCACATCATCTATTCTTCACTTGTGCGCGATCGCTTTGGACAGGTACTGGGCAATCACGGACCCTATAGACTATGTAAACAAAAGGACTCCGCGGCGAGCGGCAGTTTTAATTAGCCTGACTTGGCTCGTGGGCTTTTTAATATCAATTCCTCCAATGTTGGGCTGGAGAACCCCGGAGGACAGGGCTGACCCTGATGCTTGCACGATTAGCAAAGATCATGGCTATACAATCTATTCCACATTCGGGGCTTTTTATATCCCCTTGATACTAATGCTGGTCCTCTACGGGAGAATATTTAAAGCAGCCAGATTTCGTATTCGCAAAACCGTAAAAAAGACGGAGAAAAAGAAGGTGGCAGACACATGCTTATCAGTTTCCCCGGTGCCATTTCATATAAAGCATAACGGCGAAGCAGCCAAAAACTGGAAGCGAAGTGTGGAACCTAAACCAAGCTCTTGTGCCAACGGGGCGATTAGACACGGAGAAGACGGGGCTGCGCTGGAAATTATTGAAGTTCATCACAATAACTCCAAAAATCACCTGCATTTGCCCAACACACCGACTGCTCCTTGCTTCGATAACAAGAATGAGAAGAATATCGAGTCTAAAAGGAAAATGGCTCTAGCGAGAGAGCGCAAAACAGTTAAGACTTTGGGCATTATAATGGGGACCTTCATATTCTGTTGGCTGCCTTTCTTTATCGTGGCGCTAGTATTGCCGTTTTGTGAGGAAAGATGCTACATGCCAGTGTGGCTCAGCGCGGTGATCAACTGGCTTGGTTATTCAAACTCACTGTTGAATCCTATCATCTACGCCTATTTCAACAAAGATTTCCAAAGTGCTTTCAAGAAAATTATTAAATGTAAGTTTTGCAGACAATAGCAAGTGAAGCATAACACTGACGAACGAACTTAAACTTGTCACTCTTCCTGAACACCTCTAATACAATCATGTATTAATGTTGCTTGCATTTAGATGTGACATTTTATATTTAAGCGATGGAATGAAATTTTATTTTCTATTTTTTTAAGGCTGCATCTCTCTTTTTTAAGGCTGCGTTTTCTCTTACGTTTAATTATTTTTCACCTGATGAATTTACTTTAATCCGGACTGACCTGCAATGGAAGTTTTAGACTTCAAAATCTTGCTGCGCTAAAACGAAAAATAACAAGATAACATCCTATGAAGCTAATCCAGTTTTAGAATCGCGGCGAGTCCGAGTCCTCCCACGTATAACGTCCAGAAGGCAAGAACCAACCCTGGACGGGGCGCCAGGACATCGCAGAGCACATCACACTATAGGAATTGCCGACGTTGTTGAAATTCAGTTGGAGCATGCATATGGACACATCGAGGTATACCGCCCTGCATTTCCAGTTTATCTCCACGCAGGTGTATCATTTTATGTGTGTGCGTGTGTGTGGATTTCTAAAATGTAAGAATTTTCGTGGGTCTACGGTTTTGTTAAGTTAACCCTGTGCTTTCAGTTAACCACTTGGGTTCTTCAGTTGTTCTGATTAAATAAACCATCCCGTGACGAAACAGTGCTTTGTGTCTTGTCTTCAAATGAAACATGCCGCAGGAAGTGACACGTAATTACTCAGTGGTGTACCAATTGCTAAGTAGTTAGTCGTAGCAGGAAAACAAGCAGAGAAATGGACGGCAGTCTTATTAACAAAGGGATTTTTAGAGTTTCACCTCCGTGGGCATCACATAACCTGTGTTAAACAGCTGGGAAATCTAACAATGTCCTTAACAGCTTTGCTTTTATTCTATTGAAAGAGGACTATTAACACAACACATTTGAAAGGCGACCGATATTTTAATACAACTTCGAGCCGTTCCTTTTCTTGAACACGACACATCCAGAGCTTCAATATAAAGCTAACACCCACGAGGTTTAAACTTAATTTGTGTCACTCACGAGGTTTAAACTTGATTTGTGTTTGTCTATATGCACATACAGCTGTGGCCCGATTATTAGCACCAATATGGTAATTTATTCTAGAGATTTCACACAAAAGCTGAGAGAAGTAGGGCAACAATTGATTAAGCCCAAATGAGGGAATAGGAAGCGCGACTGGAAATCGTTTCCAATATAAAATTAAAATGTAAACCCCATTACACGAATTAAGATTAAAATGCGGATCACAGTTTTCCTGCGTAGTTTCAATGTCATATCGTTGATTGTTTCAAAAACGAAAACGTGGGGTGGGGGTGACAAAAATTGCATTTTATGACTGTTTATTCAGTTTGAGTTCCTGTCCTTTACGATTTTGCTGCAAAATTAATTTTGTTAAACAATAAAAAGAATATTATTCAATAAGCTTTCTATGTGCTAAGTTTTTGCAGGAGTTGTCTTGATTTATCTCAGTAAATGCTTGAACACAAACACATGCATGATATTGTGTGTGTATATCAGCGGTTTAACAGAAGTACCCACAGTATAGTGTCCTTCCAGAATATGTAAAAATATAAAAGAAGTGACATACTGTATGTATTGTTTACACACATGTAAAACAGTGTAAACCTTACAATAAAGGAAATAATTACTGCTGATATTTCTGTATTAGACTTGTTTGATTATGGATTTTGAATTAACATTTGATTGGATGCTTGGAACTTGGAAGATTCTTATTTGACAGCACATAATGTGAATGAAACGTCTATCAAGTTCATGAGTATTGGTTGTAACATTTTATAGTATTTAATTTCTCTTAATTTTATAAATATTTATGCACTTGCCTCTTCTTTGCCTTCTAACAAAGTAATATCTGCACTAAAGGCAACATGTGTCAAGAAGCTGCAAGCTTGACAACTTTTATATTAAAAAAGTAGATGAACATTTTTAAATGTTTTGTTGCAGTTACCATCCCTTTATTGTAACCTTTGTAGACATTAATATAACTGCAAGGACAATTATTTAGAAGAAGTTTTTCTGTAATAACAAACTTGACTCACATATGCTGCTTTAGGTTTCGTTGTGCTGTCTCTTTTTCTCAGTATACTTGTTAACCTCCTAGGACATTGAACTTTAATTGAATACAATTGATGCTTACCTTCTGATCAACTTTTATTTGCTTATGTTGGGTGGTGGCCTGAATTTGCTTTGTTCTCAGGGGTATCACATAAAATTCTTAAACCTGCTTAATCCAGTTCAGGGTGCTTTTGGGTGTTGTGAAAGGCTTTTTGGGCAAAATCTTTAGTATTTAACACGTAGATGGTGAAAAGTGTAACATTCGACTTTATCTTTCTTTTAGTTTGGCTGAGTGGAAGGATATACTGAAAGTTTCTTTTCTCCTAAGTGAATTTTTGCCACATAGTTAAGAAAGTCTTTCATGGCATTGTACTCAGTAGCTCAGTCTTTATAGTGGAGGCTTTTTTGTTTTATTCTGTAAGACATCCTGTAACAACACACCGCCATGTAAATCAGCATAACATATTGTAAATATTACATCTCCATTCATGTCATGAAGTATTTGAAATGATTTATTGTTGGAGTCTCATCTGCAGTGAGTCTCAGTAACCAAGTTTAGTTTGCCCACTTCAGTATTCGGATCATGCTGGAAGACCTTGGGAGGTGTGTGATCTTTTAACACTTTGTTTTTTAAGACGGAGGTTTGCTTTGCCTCGGTTGGGCACCACTGACATTTGATTGATAATATTTTTCAAGTAATGTGCTATGTAGACCCAAAGCATAGCCCTCAATCTTCTCTGCCCTGCCACTGACAACACTGCAAGAAATTAAAACCCACTGCTTCACACAAACATGTTAATTGTCAAGTAAAACCAATGAGGTGACATTTAATTTGTTTTGTATGTTTGTGTGTGAGATATTACATTGTTTTAGTATTTAGTAAAGGTAATATGGGAGTGTATAGTCACATAAATATTCACAATACACTAGCATCAGAGTAAAAATAATAAAACTAAAAGAAATGCTGCTGTTCTATCAGGACAGGAGTTCACCACAGAAACTCAAAGGACTTTTAGGTTATTGTCTTTTTTTTTTTTAATAAAATCAAAACAGCATTTTTATTCCAAGCTGTATATTCACTGCCTTATTTTCTGGAAAGAATTGAAAACTTAAATACCTCAGTTACTTTAAAATACTCATGTAAATTGCATTTTTGTAACCATAAATTTGACAGTAAATCACCTATATGTTCAAGTTAAACATGTTATTGCTAAATGTGATAAGTTTAATTAATATTAGCCCAGCATTTTAAAGGTATAGTAGAAACTGTGTAACAACTTCTTTTTGAAAAGCCCTGAAGGGTTTATTCAGAAATTCAGAGTGGCTTTCCTCCATTCATCTGTTCAGAAATCGGGCCTGTTTAGGCCGCATCCATTATTGTATGTATTAATTCCGGATTGAACGCCAGTCCATTACAGTGTACGGTTACACACTCAGACAACCAGTTGCTTAGACAGTGAAAATTTACAGTGGCTACATTGGACAGTAAGTCAGCTTACTATCAGATGTGGCGTAAAGAAAACCACAGTTTTGGAGAGAACCCCTACACTAACATGTTTATTATATTGCCACATTAATTTTAGGTGATATAATAGACTTAGAAGCATAAATGTACATCTACAGTTTTTCTGAACTAATTCTTATATAAACATAAATGTTATGTGATCTAAGTAACATTATAAGTATATAATGTAACTTAGGTAAAAACATAGCATTAGAGAAACATATTTAATTAAAAAATCCATCCATCCATTATCCAACCCGCTATATCCTAACTACAGGGTCACGGGGGTCTGCTGGAGCCAATCCCAGCCAACACAGGGCGCAAGGCAGGAAACAAACCCTGGGCAGGGCGCCAGCCCACCGCAGGGCGCTTAATTAAAAAATATGAATTATAAATGTACCATACATTCTAAGTGTACTAGAATTAAGAAAGAGAAACATTTCTCCAATAGTACACCTGAATCTTGGATTTCACTAATGGGCCTGAACTCCAACAGCCTTCTCAAATCTCATAGATGATTATGATAAGTTCAGAAATCTATCATCTGTATGTATACTGCAAAATGTTTTATTCGTGTACTTGGTCTCACATGGTCAAAAGCTATCCTAGCATCTCCAAGTATAAAGTAGGAAACCTGGAAATTAGGGAACAGCACGGATATGCAACTGCAGAGGACTGGACTTGAACTCAGGGCTCTGGTTCTGTGAAGTAGCAGATCTAATCACTTCACCACCTCACTTGCCAGCCAGACTCTACCTTCTGTTTTTTATGTCCACTTTTAGCTTCAGTTGGTCTTGGTTAACCAGAGGCTATCCTAGGACCAATGGATGCAATTCATATATCAGAACAGGATAGAACCTCACTCTGCATGTCCCTCTACATGCATCCCGTACATTTGCTCCCACTGAGTCAATATGGAGCTGCCAACCAACTAACTCATTTAAGAAAAGATTCGGTCGAAGATCTTAATTCAATCATGTATAAAAATTCCATGTAATTAAATTAAGCAATCCAAACTCAGATTTTTGTGATTAAGCTAACACTAGCCAAAATACTTACTCTTACCATACAACTCTCAAAAATAATGGTTCTTTAATGGCATTTTGTGGTTCTTTACTAGGTTGTGTGGTTCTTCATAGAACCATTGCTTGACAAAGCACCATTTAAGTCTAAGAAGGGTTCTTTGCATATAAAGTTGTTTCTTTGTGCTTTGATAAGCTGAAATCTTTAATGTATGCAGGACATTAAGAGATTACGAAAACCTGGACTTAACCTGGGTTACTGTTCTTTCAAAATCATGAGCAAACGGTATTTCACAAATCTGTTACCATCTATTCCAGGTTATTTATTGTATAGAGCCTGTTAATAAATAAAAGGTTCTTTCTGGAATCTTAAAGTGGATGGGCGTTTTGGGAACCAAAAACAGTTCCCCTATGGCATCCCTCTGTAGAGCCACTGTGGCAAATTTATTTTTAAGAGTGTAGTGGAATAAATAGCTTAACATGACTTGCTGAGCTACTCAGACTTATTTTAACCGTTTTGTTAAACCAAATTCATGTTTACTGAACTAATTCAAATGTGTTTATTGCATACAGTACTGTTACATTATGTTGTAATTTCCCATCAAACCTTTGCTTTCAGAATTTTTATTTTTTCATACTAATTACATTTATAGATCATCTACATTTTGATAACCAGCTTCCTAGTCATTATTATACAACATTATCAAGTAACTATTTACAAGGTATAGTGTAATGAACATATTGTGTAGCCTCTCATCATCACATGGGGAAAAAAGCATGCTGTTATGAAGGAGACTGTGCAGTAGGTTTGCCAAATTAACAAGACAATCTAGTGTAAAGCACCTTTAATTCAAACACAAATCCTTGGCTCATAGAAGGTACTGGTATGTACACGCTTTTATCCTTCTCTTTCACTGTATACGTGAATGGAGATCCCAAAAAATCTTTACGTAAAGGGTGGTCCCTTACTGGAATTTAATTCAGTTTATTCTAAGTTTGCCAAGAACAATAATTGAAAAATTGCACACATTCATTGCACATTGAAAGATCAACAAATAACATTCTTCTCAAGCCCCTTTACAGCATTGAAAAAATCTTTTAAAAAAATAACCTGCAATGGGGGAAACCTGCCCCCTTCCCAATATTGCTATGCAATATCCTAATGGGATCAGTGGTTCTATGTCAATGGGATTTGTTTTCTTTGTTTAAATATCAAAGAGCCTAGTTATTATGACATTCAAAAAATGTTGTCAGTTGTATTAGAAATGGTTATGTAAGTCTACAGGCAAGGTTCCTTTCAGCTGAATCAACTTAAAACAGCTGTGTAATGGCACATTTCTTTCTCAAAAATCCCCAAAAGAAAGAAAGAAAGAGTCACAGCTTCACAGAGCCACACTTTCAATACTTGGTCTGGAAGTACCACTGCGACTACATGTTTTTGATCCAAACAGTTCTGAATTCAAAGACTCTTTCCTGTGTTTAATTAATGCGCTTTCTTAATTTGATGCCTTGTTTCAGCTTCGGTCCTGTAGAGTCATAAGCAGAATTAATTTGTGTAAGAAATGTAGCAATTTTTTTGTGATCCTTCTGCAGGTGCTAAGATATGCACATTTTGTAGAGAAAATGAATGGACCAATGTGTTGTTATCAGAGTATTTTAAATATAGAGGAGGTTCTTTATGCTCTTTCTTTTATTTATTTTCATTTAGCAACACAGTTTTGTGTTAATGATTTTCTCTGTAAATTACCAATCATTTCATTATAAAATGACAACAGACAATAGTGTAAATGATATGGTGTCCTAAAAAGAAACTGCTAATAGTGTGTTCAGACCATAGTGCATGTGTGTATTTATTTATTTATTTATTTTTCTGTCTAGATATGTATTAATGTATTTAAATAGCTTCTATAAAAAGTTAAATTTCACCCTGACAAAGTAAAATCTATCTATCTATCTATCTATCTATCTATCTATCTATCTATCTATCTATCTATCTATCTATCTATCTATCTATCTATCTATCTATCTAATTGAGGTTCACTTGTACATTCCTGCTCATTCAAAATGAATAGTTTTAATAATATTTTTTCAAAGAGAAAGGAGTAAAACCCTAACAAGTAAAGTAAGGGTAAACTAACTCATTCCTGTTACTTGGACATGCAATTATTTGTTGTATTCCTCAGAAAGGTAAAGCCAATTTCTGAGAAAAGTTCTCAACTGACAGATCAGATTTAGACACAAGAAATTATACAATGTGCAAATAATACAGATGTCAAATTAAAGGCAGGAATTGGCCATTTATTATAATTTTAGGACAAAAACTGGCACCACAGCTTATCTATGATAGACAATGAGTAAGTATTGGAACGACCACTCTAGAGAATGTTATTTTTATGTACCATCAGCATCTTCCAATATGATCATGTCAGGATGTTTTTAAAGTAGTTTTATTCAACAATCTTGCTGAACTGAATCTTTAAACCTATAACTGAAAAGGAAAATTAATTGAGAAAGCCATGCAATTAGTGCCAACTCCAAACACACTCTGATTATGCCTGGCTTTGAACCCAGGTCCTTGAAGCTGTAAGGTTGCAGCGTTAATCACTGCACCGCCAGGCTGTCCTTTATAAATATTTATAATTTAATTAATCCAATTGGTAAATTTCATGTTGGTGATGTCCCACACATATCTGTTATCCCTATATAAATTAGGTTTTTATTCTTCTCATTACTCTGAATTTTTTTATTAAAAATGAACATTAGAGAGTTATTATGCTTTACAGCAATACGCTGATAGTTCTTGGAAAAGTTAGTTTTATATTCTAAATGAATACATGCAATATTTTACCTAGACATAGTTTGTTACTTTTGCATGACTTTGCATACATAAACAAGGAGTCAAAAAAAAAAAAACCTGTCAAAACCGATATAGTACTTACCTCTAAAATACTGAGATGTTTGCATTAATTTCTGGTTTTCATTTTAGTACCCATAATTATGTTAATATTGGATTTATTTTGACAGCTGTGAGTAATTACATTTATGAAGGCTGTGCTCTGCTATTTGGATCTGTTTAAAAGAGCTTGTTTATCATTAAGAAAAACAAGAATTTATCACGCAAAGACAAATTCACATCGGAAGGTAAATTATTATTTGAGTATATACAGTATAGTAGTTTTGATATGTTTGTATTCATTAACTCAGAAAGGTAAACACACACTAAAATGGTTCACCACACAGTTCTACATTTTATACAGCCTTCTAAAATGATATAATAACATTAGTGGTTTCAGTTGTATGTCCTTAGTTTATCTTTGTGTGTTTTACAGAGATGTAGTATGTGAGGTTTAAGTGATGAGAGAGTTTGTAGTTGATGATTATGGAGCTTACAAATGTAATTCACTGAGGGTAATTTATATAAGGTGCAACATAGTAAATCACAACTTAATTAAATATGATATTCTTATGTAAACATCACATTATACAGTACAAGGAATAAAAATTACTGATACCTATTTTAAAAATAAGATAGTGTCTTTTTTTAAAAATATGTCAGTTTCAGATTAATAGTATACAATATATCAGCATGTATTCTATTTTGTGTTGTTCATCTTCATCTTCTTTTGGCTACTCCCGTTAGAGGTTGACACAGTTGTTCATAACTTAATAAAATAAACCATAAAGCTAAAAATAATTAAAATCACACTTATAAAAAGGTAAGGTCAATTATAAAGTAATGTTAAACACTTGTATAATCAGTTTTTATACACAGCTCTAAAAACCCAATAATAGAATAAACTCACATTCTCAAACCTGCTTATTCCAAGCCAGGGTCGTAGGGGGCCAAAAACTATCCTAGTAACAATGGGTGCAATGCAGGAGCCCACTCCAAATGTGGTCTTCAGGCTACCACAGGGTCCACACTTGCATACACCCCCTCAGGATTACTTTGTAATCGCCAGTTAACCTGACACACAAATTATTAGTATGTGAGAGAGAGAGAGAGAAACCATATAGACATAGGAGAACATGCAAATGCTCTTCAGATAATGACTGGGCATGGGATTCAAACTTAGACCACTAAATCTGTGAGACAGCAGCATTGACCTCTGCAGCGCTATGCCTCCCCCCATGCACAATATACCGGCAAACATAATAAAAAGCAGCATATACAGTACACTCTAATTCAATGACTTGTGTCTTAATCTGTCTGTCCACAAATGAAACATTGTATAGTATAACTATAACCCATTATAAAAAAATAAAGGAATTTTACATGTATTGTATTATATTTTACAACATACATAAGAAACCAAAGACATTAAATGTTGTCAACTTTTATTTAATAAAAAATCAAAAAAGCACTGTGAAGCTCAATACATGCATTTAACCAATATTCTTTTTTATACTGTACTGTATGTGTGTGCTGACAGCAGCCCCTCATTTTACCAGTGCTTTGACAGTATGACTTGGCTCAAAAAAAGACCAGGAACACAAAGTTAGGCATACAGTCCAGTTAGTATGCTACTGGAGGGGTTTCTTTGATGTGCTGCCTACGTTATGTAAAGAAACTTAATGTTTATCACTCAAGGACCCCATTACAAACGATTTGGTTTTAATACTCTTGTTTGTATATTTAATTTATAAAGCTACATTGATCAAAAAGAAATTTTCAAAGGTTGTATTCTGTTTTTGTCTTCTTCAACATGCACTTTCCAGTGACAACCACATTTGTTGCTTGAATGCCAATCTATAATCAGCTAAGTGCCACAGCCAGCATGTGGGATGTTAGCTGTCATCACCTACTGGGCCACTCGCCAGATGGTATACTCCATGATCACTTTCTTCCAGCCTTGGTGTCTTATAAGAAATTATGGGAACTCTGCACTGTTTGTAATTATTCATTGACCTGCTGCAGCACGAGCACAAGACTTGTGGAATGCACTTATTTTGCTAATCAAATTTTTTGCATACTTTTATGTATCACCAATGGTAGGCATTTGGCAAATTTTCAATCAGAATCTTTTGTCTATTATAATTTTGTTGCCATTACATCATGCCATATACAGGTTACTGTCCTTTGCACAGACATTTCTTGTGGAAATCAAACATAGCTAAAAACATGGTGTGACAGATAGGGGGTGTTATCGCTCCCTTTAACCCTCGGACAATACGCCAGACACCAGATGAAATCCAAAATATTGAATTTATTATTAATAAACAGTGCACCAAGCACCCTCCTCTCCACAATACTCATACAATAAATCAATAATCACTACAATAATCAATAATCCTCCACTCTCCCAGACGCGTTGCCACCCTTCCACCCAGCTCAGCTCGTCTGTCTGGGATTTCCCACAGTCCTTTATAGTCCTCAACCCGGAAGTGCTTCTGAGCCCTCAGTCCATGTGATTATCCAGCACTTCCGGGTCAGGTAAAAACTTCTCTTTTTCTTCAGCCTGGAAGTATATCATTTCTTCCGTTCCCATGACTTGGAAATATTTCTGGGCTATACGGAAAATATTAATCCCTGGGCCTCCCTGCAACGACTCCTGGCGGCCCCCATGGTATCCATTAAAACTCCAATGTCCATGAGGCCCTGCTGGAATTCGGGGCACCTCCATGTTGCAGGGAGGGCTCCATCTGGCGGCCTGGGGGTATTGGCCGGAATGAATGGCTGGCCATATCCCACAATAGGATGTCCCCATTGCCAAGTCCTGCTTGTGAGAAATAAACTGCATAGCTTGAACTAAAAGGAATTCCAAGTAACAGTAGCAGAGATGTCACAGTTTACATTTCCAAAGGGAAATGTTGCCAGTGGGTCTACAGGACTGCTTGTATTTGCTAATTAACCTTAGGCCACTTCCTAAGGGGGTTTCCTCATCAAAAACACATCTACATTCTTAAAAATAATAGTTTTTTAATGGCATTTTATGGTTCTTTAATGGATTGTGTGGTTCCCCATGAAACTATTGTTGACAAAGCATCACTTCATTCTGGGAATGATTCTATGCGTATGAAGTTGCTTCTTTGTGCCTCTTCCTAATATGTAGAAGAAAAAAAAATGAAATCTTTAATGTATGGTAGGTTACCTAACAGGACACTAACAATTAGTAAAACTTGGACTTAGCTTATGTTATTGTATACCGAAATAGTCCTTTAAAATCACGACCTATTAGTATTTCACAAATCTGTTACCATCTATTCATGGTTACCTACTATATGATGTCTGTTATCTAAAAAATAATTTTTCTTTCTGGAACCTTCATGTGGATGGGTCTTTTGATAACCAAAAATGTTTCCCCTATGGCATTGCTCTGAAGATCCATTGTGGCGCCTTTATTTTTAAGTGTGTATGTGCTTAGTAATGGTCCCTTGGTGTTCACATCTAAAGGTGGATGCTGTCACTTAAATATATAAATGATCCCCAAAGGATTTAAGATTCCTCATTCCTATACCAGTGTTTCTTTGTTATACACACTTTAAGTCTACTTCCCTTTCTGGAACACAGGCTGCCAGCACATGTCTTCAATGCTTACCTGTCCTAAGCTTTTCATTATAGTTGGCTTGAGGTGGTGTCTGCCTCAAGTGTTTCTTGGTCTTCCTCTGTCATTATCTGTTTCCTTGTGGATTCTAGAGCAAGCATTGCAAGGTGCTCGGGAAGAGTATGGTTAATCCATCTCAAAAGCTTTTCCATAATTTCAGCATCATCTGGTTTTTTTTTCCCCTCTGCCCGAGGTCATTATTGTCGATGGTCTTAGACCCACATATCTGGAAAATCCATCAGACACAGCAGTTGATTAATGACTTGATGGTCATCTTTGTGGTTTTTTGTGTGAGATTCCTGGAGGTTTATTTATTCAACTATTTTTCTCTCTTTATGGCCCTAACATCTGTGTCTGTGTCTCCCTGTTCGCTGAATACATTGTCCTACCTACCAGTCACATTGGATGGATACTAGTTGTGTTGATGTAAAGGATCTTAGTCTTCCTTCTCTTAATGGTGAAGTTATTGCCACATTGCATGTCGTCTCTTGCATCTGCAAGTGTTTGTGGGAAAGTAGTGCGATATCATCTGCCAAGTTCTGATTATGCCCAAGTTGTCCATTGGATTCCATTTCACCTCTGTGCTATAGACATCTTCATGATCCAGTTGATTACAATTAGGAACAAAACAGGGGACAGTAAACATTTTTGTCTCACTTCAGTTTTCACTTGAAACGTGTCCATGAATTGTCCTCAATGGATTACTCTACATGTCAACTCACTCATGAGTTCCTTATGCTGACAAGCTTTACTGACACACCATCACAGCAGAGAGATTCCCAGAGGGTCTCCCTGTCCGCACTGCCAGTTCTGTTCATGGTCAAGAAAATTGACATTTAAGGAAAATTTCAACTCCATTCACTATTCTAAAATGACACAGGTTTATATTGATTCTGTGCAGGAACTGTTCTTTGGAAAGCCAGACTGATTGTCTCTGACGTAAGTGTCAATTTGACTTTTTATTTTATTCAGCATAATTCTGTTGCACACTTTACCCCAGGATTGTTAGTGATGTGATCCCTCTGCAATTTGCATTATCATGGAGGTCACCTTTCTTTCGGATCTTGATAAAGTATCTTTTTTTCAGCCACATAGCACCTGCTCCTCTTCCCAGATGTCCTCAAAAATGGGGTTCAGCATGCGTACCAAGGTCTAAATGTCTGCTTTAAGTGATTCTGCCTGGGATACTGTCAGGTTATCTTTTGACTTTCTGATCTCTTATTTTGTTGGCAAACTGAAGCTTATGGTAAATCCCCTTCAACTGGCTGGGTACCTGGTGTATTTAGTGGTATTCATTACTCTTTTAAAATACTACCTCTCCTTCTTTGTTGTTCTTTTTTTTCTTCATTGTGTTTCATAGGTCTTTCTGACTTGTGGTCTGTTCCTGAAAGTCTGTTAGTTGAGTTATAAAGTTACATCATGTTTCCAGAACTTGATGCTTCTGCTGCTAAACCATTAATGTGTAATTACTGTTGTCCACATTGATACCTTTTCACTCTCTAAATATATTCTGCATATTCCTTCCATGCTTTTGTTTTCTCATTTCTTGTCTGCTTGTCATTTACACTTGTTTTCATGAGCAAGGATGGTATCTCACTTTGATGGAACATTTCTTTAGGTTAATGGCAAAACCAATCTATTGCTATTTATGTACCCCATTAAAGTGCCAGAAAACCACCAATGTTGCTGGCTCACATCTCGGAGGGAAAGGTGAATAGCTTGTTACTTTCTTGTTGCTGCCTCTCTGGATTTTTCTTATTTGGTTGGAATCCTTGTATATTAGATGTAATGACCTACACAGCTGCCCACTTCCAAAGTACCACCTAAACACTCTGTTCAATTAGTTTGAAATAATGAGAAGATCACATTGTGGTTCACAGATTCATCTTTCTTTTTCTTCTGCTGGGATTATTTAATCAATATTGACTTCCCACAGCTCAGCGACAAAGCAAAGATGGCATGTTTCCAACAGTTCTTGCTTTACAACTATTTTTATGATTCCACTGGCTCTCATATGCTCCACACGTGAAATCAAGTATTGTGTCAGACAATAGCGGTGGAACTTTTTAACATATGATCTTTATCTAAAAAGAGTTATAACATTATATTACAGAGGACCATTTTGCACTTGCTTTATTGTAACATGGCTCCCACTTAACTTCCTTAGCATTAGACCCGAGCATCACTCTCAGGCTGTAAAAACAGTTCTAAAAGCGTTAGTCCCAAGTGTCACTCGGGCAATGGTATAGATAAGACTCACGTAAAACCCAAGGATTACATGGGCTGTAAAAGTGCCAACAGTGTTAGTGGCGAGCATTACTCGGGCAATGGTATAGGCGTGTCTTGCGTAAGTGTCAGACCTGAGCATTACCTGGGCAATGGTTTAGATGCATCTTCTCCTACCCTCATAATGGCGTCTCGTGAAAAACACCTCTCATCAGCAGTGATTACGAGATATATCTGTCTTCAGGCAGTGAAATTGAAATGGTTAATAAAGCCGAAAGTGCTCCGGTTTCCTCCCACAGTCCAAAGACATGCAGGTTAGGTGGATTGGCGATTCTAAATTGGCCCTAGTGTGTGCTTGGTGTGTGGGTGTGTTTGTGTGTGTCCTGCGGTGGGTTGGCACCCTGCCTGGGATTGGTTCCTGCCTTGTGCCCTGTGTTGGCTGGGATTGGCTCCAGCAGACCCCCGTGACCCTGTGTTCGGATTCAGCGGGTTGGAAAATGGATGGATGGATGGATGATTCTGGTGAACCCAAAAATGACACTCGCATCATTCGCAAATGTGGAGTGTGCTGTTCATATTATTATTATTATTGTTATTATTATTATTACTATAATTTGTGTCATTATTATACTTTCTACACTTCTGACTTTGTACTTTCAGTGTTTTGCACATTTTACTATAGAAAGATGAGATTTAATAAAAATGTCATTATTCAAGCCAAAAAATGCAAAGCTTGTTACTTGTTTTTGTGACAAAAAATGTAACACTAAGGAGGTTAATTATATCACTACTACAACAACATAAATCTTGACTTGCATTGTGGAGAGAAGGGGGTGTTGGCTGATTTTTAGGTCATCCTTGAATATCAGATTGTTACCATCAGATTTGAAAATTTCCTCTATTGAATATCTTTTATCTGGTTTTCCTGCCCAAGTTTCTTTAAGGTTTGTTGTTTTTTATTGACTTCCTGTTGTAGGAAATGAGGAGAGATTTAAATTGGTAATTTATTATTAGTATTTTCTTCAGCAATTGTAGCCAAAGGCTGGAAGTGTGCCACTGTGATCTGTGAAGTTTATTCCAAACACATTTTATTAAAAATGGGTAATTGAGATGATAAATAGATAAAGCTTAAACCACACGTATCAGCTTATAGAAAGAACATGACAGGGAAATGGACAGAAACAAGTGGAAGATGACTCAGGAAGTCTATTTAAAAGTGCCAAAGTACCCTGTTAGGTGATGATCAATAAATGACTAGGGGCCACTTTCTGCTATTTAGAGTTTTCCCTGTGAAAGAATTCCATGGGATAGCTCTTTCAGGTAGGGATTTTGGTTGATTAAAGCACACCTGACCCATCCCCTCAGACCAGACTCTCAGAGGCCATGAGTAATTAGAGCAGGTACACCGTGCATAGATGGGGCAAAAGGTGCTATTTGTGCCTTAGAAGTGCACACTCCATAAATAACATTGCTCAAATAGTAGTTACCCACACCTGGCAAGTTTCATGAAAAGCTCACTGACCATGCAAAATGTGTGAGTATTTATAATGGAGAGGAACCATCTAGAAGCCATCTGCAAGAAGAATACCGCCTTGCACTCTGCTGAACTGGGCATAAATTTATCAGCATTCCCCACTGAAGAACTGAATGGTGATTGTATTGTTCCAGTGGCTTCTCTTTGGCATGGATATGTATTGTGAGGGACTGCCAGGAGCCTTACCCGGCTGGGATACCCTCAGCTGGAAAGAACCAGGGAAGAGTTAAATATATATACTGTATCTTTTAGTATCATGTTTTTCTTCTCTGATTATTTCCACTGTGGTTTCTGAAGGGGTATATATACAGGTTCACGTATGTCAAGCATTTCAATAAAGAACACAATCCCAGGGAGCAAGCGCCCCTTGCTGGAGGCAGTAATGTCAGTAATTAATTAAATATTTTGGTAAGGCTCCTATTTTATTTACCTTATTCAATAAAGAACACAATCCCAGGGAGCAAGCACCCCTTGCTGGACACAATAGTGATGGTAATTAATTAAATAATTTGCTAAGACTCCTACTTTATTTACTTTACCTTTCACTGTTGTAGAAGGTGGGTCTCCAGCCTTTAGACTAATATCAAGGAAACTGAGGCACACTCATTTTAAGAAACAGTGTAATACAATTTATTGAAAAACATAAAGAGTATAGAAATATGATAGCTACATATACAGTCGATTCCACTTAATTGGGCCACCGGTTAATTGGGGCAGCCACTTATTTGGGCCAAATCTCAAGGAATGAAAACCAAAATAATAAACTAATACATAATTTAAACGCTTAATTGGGACAACATTCCGCTTAATTGGGACAGTAGCAGACGCGTGCTGCAAGTCAGTCATCTATTGTTGCCCGTCGAAGAAGCACTGGTAAGTTTAGATAGTACAATCTTAGAGTGGAGTAGCACATGTCTGCTTAATAGTTTACCGTCACCACTACCAAACCGTATTCAGTTACCCCTACACCACCTCGCGTGTATGTATAACGTATAAGTAAACTTTTTTTTTGTCAATTTTATTTATAAAATTATAACCCTTGCCAAGATGCCAAGAAATTATTTTACACTTTCAAGTAAAATTGCTTGGATAAAATTAAAAGCCAGCCATTTAATACAAGCCATCGTAGGCTCTCTGAGATAACTGGTGTACCAAAATATACCATAGTGCGTCTCTTACAACAAGAAAATCAACTGCGTGAGGAATGGACATTACAGAAAAGATGAACTGCAAAGGACAAAGTACAAACAAAAACAAAAGACAGACTACACTTGATGCATTTTTGCAGCATTAAATTGTATGTACATACCTAATTATTTTACTTTAGAATTTATTATTGTTTTTTTTTCACAGCTTATATTATTTTCATATAATTTATATTTGGGTTCAATAATTTTATTAAAATGTTGAAAGAAAATTATTTATTGTTTAATTTTATGTGGAATTCTCTTAATTGGGGCAGCCGCTTAATTGGGACAAAATGTCCTAGTTCTAATGTGTCCCAATTAAGAGGAATCAACTGTATTTATATATATTGATATATAAGACAGGACACAGACAGACTAGACAGACAAACATAAACATAACATCGAATAGGGTGGCTGTTTTCTGGTTATTTAGAGTTCTAATTTATCTTGGCACAGATAAATAGTTTTACAGCACCAATACTTTACAGATTATGTCCAATGTTGTGTGGAGCAAGGTTATTATAGTTAACGAAAACTAAAATCAAAACTGAAAATATTATTTAAAAAACATTTTCGTAAACTGAAATAAAATAATTAACAAAACCTAAATGAAAAACTAAAACGAAACGAAACTATTAAAGTTGCTGGAAAGACTAACTGAAATAAAATAATAATTTACTAAAATATTTTTAGTTTTCGTTTTTGAATGAATATTCTTGCCATTAGTCTTTAACCCTTGTAAGTTTTAACTCTAAAACAGAAAGTCATCCCCGACGAGCCGCCCACACGTATTCATCCAGTGAACGGTGGCTGGTGACGGAGGGCGGCTGTTCACACAGCATTTGCGGTGACAGAGCAAGCTGAATGTGGGTGCGTAAAGCGTGTGAATTAGAAAGCGATATGCATGCCGCCTTTCTTTGCGCTTGTTGTATATCAAGATGTAATTCAAACGGCTGAAATCAGAATGTGCTGGTCAACAAAACGTTTACCATATGGACAGAAAAATCACGAGTGAGTAACGTTTCAGTTTATTTCCCAAGTGTCTGCTTTTTGTTGACAGCAATTCACCTGCCACTTTGCACTGGAGAAATCGTTTTTTACTTTCTCAAATACGAAGTATAGAGAAAGTATAGTAATCATGAAAAAATTCGACCTCGATATTTTGATGAATCTTGACATTATAGACTAACCAGTGTCCAACAATACTGTTTTTTGGAATTGTGTGTGTGCGCGCGCATGTGTGTGTGTGTGTGTGTGTGTGCGTGTGTGTGTGTGCGTGTGTGTGTGTGTGTGTGTATAAACACTATAACTTAAAAACGCAACTAGATAGATGGATGAAATTCGGCATGTGGTTGTTACACCACAATTATAGATCTGTATTAACTTTTGGGCCAAATCCATTACCCGGAAGTGGTACTTTACCTGAACACATACTCAATTTTTTTTTATTATTTATACAACTGCAGAGTCCGATTTATTCATCTTTACTTTTATAATAAATGTTCAATATATTATTAATTGGATTTGTTGTTGATGGTTCATTTTCGTAAAACATTTGATGGTTCTTTAATGTACTGTACATAATATAAAAATATAATCATTGTCGTTTCATTTGCGGTTTACTCCTCAAATATCCATCCCCATATCTGAGTATACAAGAAAGTCGAGGGGCGAGCACTCCCAGTTTTTGAAAATAAAACGGCACTGATCGAGAGACTGACTAAGTCATCATACAAGATCAGCATATTGCTGCTGACCAATCACTTTTGCTTTAAAAATATTGTTTAACAATGAAGCGATACAAACAATGAGAGTCTGACATGTGATGAAAAACTAAACATACTAATGGGTTTTTATATTTGTTCCATATTTATTAATTTATCTTTTTTAGTTCCTATTCACAACTCAAAATACCTGATATTGTGAAAGTAATCCATTAGCAGAATTATATTTTAAAATATTTGTCTCCCTTTTTTCAATGTTTTTCTCTCTCTCTCTCAAAATAGATAGTTGAAATAATAAACAATTCTTTTTGTTCTTAACATCAGCCTTATCATTCATATTGCACACCAGGGATTTTCCCTGCCTTGCATACAAGCCTGCTGTGGTAGACTCCAGATTTCCTGCAATCCTACTCTGGATAAACAGGTTTAGATAATGTATATGTTGTTCTGAATTTCAGACGCTGTCTCTGTTGTTTTATGCCTGTGTGTACTCCTATTACCTGCTCTTGCTCTGCTCATTATGGGTTTACTGTCCTTTATGGTGGTCTATTCAAGTCTCACTGCCCCTAAACCTGACACTACATGCTTGTTGTTCTTTGTTTCCCTCAATACAGCTTGGTGGGGTCTGCACACTCATTCAAGTCTAAGAGCCCTGTTCTTCCTAAGCCCCTGTGATTTTCATGAGAAAATATTTGTGTAAAATTGTTCATATTCAGTGTCTAGTTTTGATTTTGCTTGTTTTTATTAGACAAAAACAAAACCAGATAGTAAACCATTTAGTGTAGTAAGCTTCCACTAACATTAAACTCATATCCAAATCTGTTAAGTGTACAGTTCTGTCTGATTGTGACACAAAACTAACTCTGTAGGCGCTCCATGCCATAATTACTAAAACTAAAACTGAAACTAATATATATAAAAATAAAATAGAAATGGCTTTGTGAAATAAAAACTAAACTAAAACTAAAAATACACGATGAAGGAAAACTAAAACTAAACTGAATTTCCAAGTAAGGTCAGAAAAAATATAGAAATAAAAACTAATATAAAAAGGCAAAACTATAATAACCTTGGTGTGGAGTTGTTGTTTTGTTGCTGCTCTGGGATCTAAGTGGAGGATTCTTCTTGCATTGGAGTTCACTCTTCCTCTTTGCTACATGATCCTTTGTTTGTGGTATTCTGTGATGCTCCTTTCTTGGCTCACTTTCTGCTGTGTCTTCTGCAACTACATAGGGAAAAGCATCACTCTTTCTGACACTAGAGTTTAGATGCTGAAGTTCCCTTCTTAAAGTGATGGCTACTTCTCAGCACAGTGGACTCAATGTGTTAGCTTGGCAGACAGGATCTCAACAAAAAAAAAACTCTTTTACCTCTTGTGGTCATTCAGCTCCCGAACACAGACAGACACCAAATGTCCAAAAACACACATGTTTAATTATATTCTTCGATATACAACACCATACAATGCCTTAAATAGCAACAATTGTCTCATAATCCCTTCTTTCTTTCCTGCCGTCCTCACTCCTCCTCTCGCAAGCTCTGTCTTCTTCCTCCCGACTCCACTACTGGAGGGAGGAGGCATCTTTTATAATAACCTGAATGTGCTCCAGGTGCTCCGTCATGATCTTCCGGCAGCACTTCCACAGTGGCAGAAGTACTGCCTGAGCACTTGGAAGCACTCCGGGTGTGCCTGGCTTCACTTCCAGGCAGCACTCTGATGGAAGAGCTGCATTCCAAGGCTTTGTAATCATCCTCTGGGCACCCCTGGTGGTGGCCACGGGCTCCAAAAGGGTTGAGTTTCTAAGCTCTGATCCCGTGGCCCCAATACAGACCAGGATGGCTACCCTCTCGTGGCCCGGGGAAGGTATTGTCCTTGTCCCGGTCCTTCCTCCTTACAGACATCCCGGCTTGGCAGGAACTTCAGCTGTCTGTGACACTCTCAAGAGAGTGGCTGATCAGAATTGTGGTTTCAGAGAGAGTTTATAAAGGTCATTTTTGTAAAGTGAAAGCACAATTTTCCCCTGGAGCAGAGTGCCTCAGTGAGAGTACCCTCAGATAACCTACAGGGAGTTCAATGAGAGTATCTAGAAAATTCTTAGATGGTTTGAGTGTAGCTAGTTCATGAAGAAAGGTGGAACCTCTCATGATGGGATTAAAGTCACTTTCAGTTACAAAATCAGGGTCTACTCAGAGGCAAGTCATTCTGTCTATTCCAGTTGTCATTCCTTGAATAACAGGTATGTCTTCTTTCTTGTGTCCATTTCACACCTCGTGACTCAAGACATTTGCAGTGGCCCCTTGGCTAAGTTATCAGTTCAACTCTGATTTACACCTTTGTTATCAGATGAAATACTGGCTGGTCCTGGAACAAGGAGTTCAGTCACTTACTTTGGAGTGCAAGCTGGGAAAGGTGAAGCTGGATGTCTGCATCCTTGTTAAATCTGCCTTCTTAATAGGCCTGGTGTGCCACTAAATCTCAGAAGAGTGGAGTACTTTGTCTTAAACTATGAGAAGCAACAATGCTCCTTTCTTAAATTATTTTTTTGTTTAATATCTTTCCACAAACAATATTGTAAACTGTAATGTTAATTTATTGTATTTAATGATAGTAATTGTCCTTTCTTCCCATCTTTCTCTGACTTCACTGTTATCAGTGCTTATAATGTACTACTTACTGCTCATTTTGTCAAATTTTTCAATAAGATCTGGTATAGTCCCTGATAGTCTTAAAACTGCTGTTATTTCACCATTACTTAAAAAAAAAAAAAAACTCAATTTGGATGTTTCATATTTTGCCAGTTGCCAGCATGTCTCTCATCTTCTTTTCAATTGTAATGGAAATTGTATTAGAAATCAGTTACAGTATCACTTGTCAAGTAACATTTTTTGTAAGCAACTTCAGATTAGCTTGCTGAAAGCTAATGCTTGGATCCAAATGCTAAATGATCTACTGTTGAGCTGTGGCACTCAGTCTTCCTGTGTTTTGTTTTGGCCTCATTTTTCAGCAGCATTCAATAGAGTTAATTATCAAATTTTGCTACATCATTTTGAAGCACAATATAGGAATATCAAGTATTACCTGGTTTGTCTCTCATTTGCCAAATTGTGGCCACTTTGTTACTATGAATAATTTCAAATCCACAAATCCTCCTCTGCTCTGATGTACCTCAAAGCTCACTTTTGGGTCCTGTTTTGTTTGTTGTATATTTACATCCTTTAGGCAAAATTATTAAAAAAAGAAGGCTTACAAATTCATTCTTCAGCCGATGTCATTCCTTTTACATGGATATAAATAAGAACTCATCTTCTCAGATTGCTTTAATGAAATTTGCATAAGATGATCACTAGTCTTCTGCATTTAAATGTGGATAAAACTCAGGTTTTTATTTTTGGGTACAGACAAAAATGTGAAAACACAGTCTGTCAATTCTTTAATCATAGGAAACAATAAGATTAATTTGAGTGTTTTCCTGCATAATCCAGGTGTGCTGTTTGGTTCAGAACTCTTTTGTGCTGCACAAATAAAAGCCACATGTAGATTTTCACATTTCCATTTAAGGAGCATCACACAAATTCATCCCTTTCTCAATTTGCTGCTGTTAAACATTTAATTCATGCTCTTATACTTTCTCAGTTTGATGACTGTAATACCTTAAATAAATTCCATACTCTCCATTCTCAGCTGATTGTTTTTTAAACGCGAACAAGGTTGTGATCCAGTATCCAACATTGTTTTTATTGAACAACATGTTCATTTTAAAATTTAGTTTTTAATCTTTAAAGCAATACTTTTAAGTTAATAAATTGCTATGTGCCTAATTGAGATCTTTGCTCCCCTGATGCCCTTCTCTTTGCTGTTACTAAATACATACAAGTTATGTTCTTAAACTCTTGAATTTGCTCCTGATTGGAATGCCGGCTTTGGACATGTTTAAATAAAGGCTTAAGGCTTTTTTTGACTTGAGCAAGTTTTTAATCCAATGTACTTTTTATGCATTTTTTATCCCTTTTTACATTATTTTATTTGAACTATTGTCTTTTAATTTCTTCTGCATTCCACAGGCTTTTATAATTTAAAGTGTACCTTTGACACTTGTGTTGTATAAACAGGCAATGAAAGAAAAGCCCTGATCCTTGGTCTCGCCACACCTGACCTTAGCCTCGTCCTTCTGGGAGTGAGCTTTTACCTTAAATCCCCCAGATTTGTTATGTCTCTGGCTCAAAATGGCTTTATACCTTCAAGGGGTTATTCAAGGTGTCAGCAGGGTCTCTTCTTTTGACAGAGTTCCCTCTAGCAGTCCCTCATGTCATTAAATTCCAAAGTCCTCTTTAACCTTTATAATGCTAGAATTATCAGGCATCTTTCTGACAGTGTACAGTTCATGCCCTCAAGTGGATAACCTGCCTCGTCTCATCATAGTCAAGGTCCAAGTATTTGTATGCTTTGGAAGGAGAGCACCAGGCTTTTGCCTGCTTTCCCTGAATTCACTCTTAAAGGTGCAACATGAAACCAAGTTGTATAACTTGAGAGTATAAACCAGTCTGTTCCCTCTAGGAATGTAATTTTTCTGATCTCCTGCAACGTCTAATGGGTCATAAGTCATCTCTGTTGCCCTCAGATAAATTACTTATTGGGCACACATTATAGCTTCAGGGCTTACCACTCTGTTGGTTTAAACTGAGGCCATCAAGTTGTTGGATAAGGCTCCTGGAAAGAAGCATCCCAGAAAATGAAGTGAAAAGTTAGGAATTATTTGCCCTTAATACTATAAATCATATCTGGTTCAAAGCCAAAGCTGCCATTGAATGCAAGTAATTCAAAGTTTAAAGCATACAGTTGTTGTCAGAGCATAATTTTGCAGCTGCTTTGCTGATGTGGACCTTGGGTAGCCTGGTGTAATTTACTCGATAAAGTATTTCATAATGTACCACCGAACATCTGAAGACACTGGTGACCCACTTGTCAAAAATCAAGAGCAAATCATACTTAAAATGGCCTTTGCAACAGATAATGCTGGCTTACTCTATAAATTATTTAGCTACTCCTAATTTATAAGCATGTCAGTCGACATAATTACATGCAGCAAATATGCAAAGGGAGAGTAATATTTTCTTTCCTTAGTGGAATGTCTGGGTATATTAATGTGTAGTAGATATTTGATAGAAGGAAAAAAAAAACATAAAAAATAAAACCAGTGGAATACTGCTTCCTAAAATAATCAATCAAGGAAATTCTTACATTAGCTGTACATTAAGAGAACCCCAAAGAGGTCACACAAAAGTGTCTTATGGTCATTGAAAATCGTGCATCATCAAGAAAGCCACTACATCAACAACAGTTACATAAAATACAGTTTCCATTACATGAATTATGAATTCATCTTTAATTAATTCAAGACACTTTTACTGTGAATTTAAGTAACAAGGAAGCTTCGCCAAGCAGTTGTAATAGAGAATCAAATTACAGAATTAAGGAAGGAAGATGAAACTACAGCCTAACTAGACATTATAACCACAAAGTTACCTATGCTGCTGTTTAAGTTACATAGTAAATATGTAATACACAGCCAAATTGTACTGTAGTTAGATTGATAATTACTAAACCAATACTGAACAAGTGTGCTGGAATTAAAAAATCTTTAATATTATTAGACGTGGAGGAAGATTTGCCCTTAAAAGGACAGTTGGAAAACCAACCAGGGGTTTGGCAAAAGAATGATCACAAATACCACTACTTGGGGAGCCTGAGGAAGAGGGAAGAAGCATGCCAGTGGAGGAGTGAAGCTGGAGGGACACAAGAGAAGTGAAAGCCAAGGATGCTGTGTACTACAGTGTGCTTAGGACTGTGCTTCATGCTGTGGGAATGGCTATTTGGAAGCGTGTTCCCAAAAAGGACAGAATTAAAATTCTTGTTTGGTGCAACACTTGTGCCTGTCACTGGGGTGTATGGGTGTTTGGGGAACTGTATGCCTCTCTGGTGGTCACAAGATCCAGTTAAGACCCACAACTAACAGGTCAGTAAGACATTCAAGCAGGAAATAAAATGACAGCTGTCACACACGTGCGCATGGGAGGGAGGCTAAGGGTTTAACCGAGGGCGGAAGACAAGAGCAGGTTTTTTCGAAGTGTACTAACCTTTCCTCTCCTTCTCCTACAGATCCCCCAAAGGGAAACCAACATAAAGTGCAGTACTTCCTGCTTCCCTTGCATAACCACACCCCCTACCGAGGTCACGCCCGGCTTCAATTATTGGACCCCAACTCTTCTTCCCTGGCTATTATAAAAGTCCAACTCCTTTTGTCTTTAGTTGTCCCTGTTTTGGACACAGAACCAGACGTTGCTCTGGAGCCATTTCTTGAAAGTTTGATATATTTTGATTTGTACACTGTACAATATGGGGGCGGTTTCTGAAACCTTTTTCTGCCTTCTTTGTGCTTCATTACACAGCCATTGTTAGGCCAATGTTGAATATTAACCCAGAAAACAATATAAGTTTAAATTTGAATGGTTTTGTGGTGCAGTGACTTTATAGTTTTACACAGTAAGCAGTAGCGTAGGAAGGCGGGTGCGGTGGGTACGGCCCGCACTGGGTACCAGCTCTGAGGGGGTGACAAAAAATTGCCAGTTTTGTATTAATGCACCTTTTTGTTACATAAAATAACATGTCAAATAATTTACATAGGCTTTAATTATCCCTAATTGCAGCAAATTGCGGGTGAATGATGTGATGCTGTAATGATTTAGTATTATTGTGTGGTGTGTAGGGGGAGTGGGTGTTCTGTCTCGTTTCTTTTGAACTGTGCTGGTGCTCAAGTAAACAAATAACCGGTCCTGTGACTCATTGTCTCATCCCTGCCACAAATATATCATCACCCCAAGTCGTTCAGTGCAACAAGATGATATTTTTAACCCAAACATCATAATAATATACTCAGCGCGAAACGTTTTAGACAGTGGGGTGGTTAGGGATTGTCTAATCTAGAACCAACCATAAAGTAAACAAGTTTACTTTAGGATCGTTCAACGAGCGAACGGACAATATCTCCCTCCCCATCCCACTATCTTAAGGCCCCTATATACACGAGCTGGGACACACGACGAAATCATGTGTCGCAATTCTGGTTAATTGCCGGTTTGGCGTAATTTATGGCAACAAATCAGAGGCCAAGAAGGGGCAGTATTGGGAAATTATCATTGGCGTTCTCTTGATTTGGCTCGTTATTGCCTTTATTTTACGTCACCAAGACGATATTTTTAAACATATTTTTTTCTAATTTTTCTACGCTTCTTCGGTTTTTCCTTGAAATTCATGTCGGAAATCTATGGTAACTTAAATGTGTGCATAATTTATTGTTCCAATTTTGATGTATTTTTCGAGATGTGCTGTTCATAAGACTTCAATAGTGATACCATTTTTGGCGATTTATTCCTTATTAATAAAAAGGCATTTAACTTTTTTTTTATTCATAAAAAATTGTTTACAAAATAATTAACATTATGTCCTCTTTACTTAACCAATTAAATAAAAAATTGCTTTCTCAATAAATTTCATTTTATATTTTGGTGGACATGGGGGTGACAAGTTTAAACTCCGCACCGGGAGCCACCAGACCTTGCTACACCACTGACAGTAAGGTCACTAGCTGAAATCTCATTAATCAAGATAGACCTCAGCATTAACGTTTCCAGTGCACCATGCAATGTATATTGTATGGGATTCATAAAAGCAGCGTTAATGTTTATGATGCGCCATCTATTGGAATGTCAAATGTGATGCATTTTATTGCTAAAAATGTTTGTGATGCACCATCTTTTGGAATGACAGAGACAAAGCCACCAGATGGACAAATAGACAAACACACAGGTGGGTTATTGTCATAAGTACAGAGTACAGTAAAAACATATACAGTATTATTTTACTGCAGTACAAATATTTTATGTGAATACTGTAGAAGTATGCAAATTCCCTTTAAAATGGGCAGGTCTAGATTCCTGATTGGCAGTGACCTGTCACACAGGTAAACTGCATTCCATCAACCCCGGATTATTGGCAATACACCTTACAATCACAGGGAGGCTCAGGAATATAGGGGAAGTCTCTTGGAGCGTAAGATAACTAAAAGCATTTGCAGAAAATAATTGGTCTTCAGTGGATTGTGGGGTGGCAGATGCTTAGTTGCCAGTTGGCACTTCCTGGGGCCATAACAGTGAGAACGTGCTACATCTCAGAGTATGACCTTTCATGGATAAATAAATACACCCATTCTTGGGCTTAACTGTCATTTGCTATGCACATTTCCATTATTATATGTAATATGTTTATGAAAAATTAAGGCTTAAAAATCATATCTTAAAACTTGTGTATTTACATACTGGTTTAATTTATTTTGCCAAGTTTTGATTAATGGATGTTTAATAAGTAAAACTAAACATACAGTACTTTCTTTTTATGAAGATTTCATATTGTGGAAATATCATGTCAAGAAGCCTGAATCGCAATATGAATGGTTTTATGCATATTTACAATACAAAACTCTCATCCACGAAAGCACATTAAAATGAACCACAAAGAACTTGTGTTCCCATCTACCTTTATACTCTGGTGGAGGTTTTTTGGTGTCCTTGTCTCTTGAGAGGTCCACCCACAAAACACAAGGATCTTCCGAGGATAAAATTACCAACATAGAAACTAAAAAATAGACAAATAAATTAAATTGCATGAGAATACATAATTAGACAAAACATATAAACAAATAACAGTATCAACATAAATAACAGTAATTAACAAATCAAAAAAAGACGTAAAAAGTAATTTAAACATAAGCCTGGGGGGACCCTGGCTTAAACATACTGTAACATAAGCAAATGTCAGAAAACCAGGAATCAAAGCCAGGAAAACAATGGCAAAGCAACCATAAGCTTTTCAGATATATCCAAATATTTGGAAAACCAGAGTGCTGAGTCTCCATCCTTTATATTCTTGCAGCCTTGACATCATAAGTCACAAGACTGGAATCATGTGATCCAAAACAGCTGATCAAGCCACAACCAATATGCCTGCCTGCTGAAAACAAAATAACCTTATCAATCTAAAAGATAAAAACAAAATGTTAACAAACAGAAAAAAGTGTTGTCATATGATTATTTTGGATCTTTTAATCCCGTGAGTTGCTCTGTGATGCACATTAAATACAATAATAGGACTGTTAAACCTGATTTCTTCTTAAATTCCAGGCTTTTTCATTCTCTTATTTAAACAGTATTCACCTAATCTGCACACATAGCTTCCCTGTGGTTCAGTTCCTTTCATAGCATTAAAGGTTGATGTTGTGATTCCTGTACAAAAAATCTAAACTGGAGGTGAAGCCCACAAAATTTACAACAGCTAGAACAGACCTCTGCTAGGCCTGGGCCTCATTCCAAGCAGCCTAGCTCCTAATTCAAGTGGCATGCTTTCTGGCCTACACAGGCTCAAAATTGGGCTCAGGCTTTTAAAATTGAAAACACTCAAACATGTTCTTTAGGCAAGAAGATGACTGTTAACCTCTGGGTTAATGAATAAAAGCAAAGAAATATATCTTTTTGAAATAAATGGACAAAAAAGGAAACACAAAAGCCAAGACAGGAGAAAAGCACAAATCAAAGACAATAGAAACACAGCCTGTCCAAAATCCAAAATCAGTGCCCAGAAACAGTGCAAAAATTAACCAAAAACCATAAATCCGAACAATATTTACAATAATGATCCTCACTGTACAACACTCAATGACTCTCTGCCAGATCCAAGTTCTCTTCAAGAATACATTGGCTGTGAAGAGTCATACAGCAATGATGTCATAGATGTTAGATTTATCTAATTTCACAACTTGCTGAGAACTATAGTAGATGATTACTGGTTAAGTTCTGGCATGTACGACCACTGAGTTAATTTAGTAGTAGTGCATGCTTTTTACAATGAATTTCAATAAAAGATGTAAATAAGATTTTTGTAAAGTACAGAGATCTGGACTTCACTCACTGTAACAACACCAAGCCGATTAGCCTTAGGGTCAAAGACTGGAGTTGCATCTATCTTTGAAATCCCTAATTTGGTTCTCCTTTTTTATTCTTTCATTCTCTGTCTTTTCCTCTCAATTTCCAGGACTCACAGACAGCTTCTCATAGTTCTTGTATTTTCTTTAACTTTCTTCAAACCCTGGCAAACACTTCGATGAATGAATTGCAGAATAACTAGGACAAGAAATTCTGCACACACTCTAGGTAGACATCTGTCATAGTAGATACTGCCATTCAATCATTTTCTAAACTGCTTAGTCCTGAACAGGGTTGCGGGGTGAACTGGAGCCTATCCCAGCTAGGTTAGGGCTCAAGGCAGAAACATACGCTGGACTGGGGGCCAGTCCATCGCAGATACTATATATTAAATAAATGTTTTTATACATTTTGGAGCCATATCCTCAGCTGCACGAGTTTTGGTATGAATTACAATATCTGCTGCTGTATGTATTTAATTCATCATAACCATCCAATCCACAAAAAACAAATACTATTGGAGGCAGTAGCCAGCAAAAAAGCAAAACAATAATGTTCCTGTTACGCTTAAATCACAATTAACTAAAGTTTCCTTGGCATTGAAATGTTCTGTTGCCACTTGAATGTGCATCATTTCTTGTACTGATTTGAAGTTTTACACACAGCTTTCATCATCTACTCAGTTACTACATGCTGACTGTTTATAAATACTTAACATCTTTGTGTGTCTAGTTCATACAGTACATAATTATCCTAGCATGGCTGAAAGTAAAATTTCAGGAACATTAGAACAATTACGAGAACAGGCTATTCAGCCCACCACATCTTGTTACAGCTAAATAATCTACTTGAAAAATATCACCAAGTCAAGTTCTGAAGTTCCCTAAAGTATTGCGGTCTATCACACTAATTGGAACCTATTCTATGTGCCTATGATTTTTTGCATGCAGAAAACACTTCCTTACATTTGCGAGAAATATATCCTTAACCAGTTCCAATCTGTGTCCCCTTGTTACTGTTGTAGAAATTATTTGAAAGTAGAAGCTGGGATCTACTGTAAGAATTCCATTAATCATTTTTAAAAACTTTGATTTATGTCACCTCTTTGACTAAACTGAAAAGGTTCAACTCCTTCAATTTCTCCTCATAGCTCATAACCTGTAGTCCTAGATTTGGCCTAGTCGATATTCTCTGGACTTCCTCTAATGCGGTTATGTCTGCTTTGTGATATTGAGATCAAAACTGCACAAAGTATTCCACATGAGACCTCACTAATGTGTTATATGCTTTAAGAACAACCTCCTTTGACTTGTAGTGTAAACATCATGGTATATAACCTAATATTCATGCTGACTGTTCAGTAATAAACATGTTCTTGGCATGGGTTTCCTAAATACTTTCCTTAATCATTTTTTCCATTAACTTATTTATGATACATGTTTAGCTTATTGGCCTACAGATATGTTGATCAGCCTGATCCATCAACACATCAATATATAGTGCAGTGCATAATCACTCATTATACAGTTCCTATAAAGTGAGTCAAAATGTGGTATCACCCATCACCATGTTTTCTACCAGCTGACAAGTTCACACACAACACACACAAAAGGTGGCCTACAGGCCTGAGTGCTCTGTACTTCAAGTGGTTTGGCAACGTTGAGAGATACATTTTCCTGTAATATTTAGTCTGGACTCATTGACTTAGAAGCCAAGGCCATGACTAATTGCTACTTAATCCTTCTGCGTGATCATCTTAATCTATGCTTATTTTTCCAAATAAGGTGTATTGTGAAAATATTCCTCTTAATGTATCATGTATGGCTACTTGGAATTGTAAAGCCCCAATACCAAGAAGCAAAAACTACTTTCACACATTTCTAAATACGTGCCTATTCTTCACTAGTTTTGTAAGTGAGCAAAAACACAAATAAATAAATAAATACATATATATAATATGGAAAAATGGTGTCATGAAAGCAGTAGTCAGAATTTAACTGGATTTCTAAAAACAATATGCAAATAATGTAAAAAGGCTAATTTAATTTTGTTATGTTGGGTTAGCAAACTATCTTATGTGGTATGATGCAGACACATATTAAAGTAAATGTAGAGAGAGAAAATACAAATGTTTAAAAATTAGTGAACCATCAGAAAATTGCCACATTTGAGACAAGGGTACCACAGAAACAATATAAATGTCAGATATTAAGCATTATATACAGTATATTGTCACAACACTTGGGTTAACTTGTTAGGGATTTAAAAAGATCAGAAATAACACCCCAGGCCAGGAAGGGGGCACAGTCCTTAGTGCTCTTTCCTTCTTCATTCATACTCTTCTAGTCTTCTAAAGCAGAGGCTTAAAAAGGCTCCCACCTTCTCCAGACCCCACCCATTCCTGCCTTCCATTATAAAAGGAGCCAAGGCACCAAAAGTCCTTATTCATTGTGGACCAGAGGTCCATCCTGTGCATTAATTTAAAAGGTTGTCACCTGCCTCGCCAATTCTGACTTTGAGCCTGTGTTTTTGTCATTACAATATATATTGTATATACAGGGTGGTCCAGATCTAATTTTGCAATTATTGCATTGCATTGCATTAAATATTACATAGTTAGATCTGGACCACCCTATACATACACAAGGGGGAACCCAAAAATTCCCCGAATTACAAGAAAACAAAACTATCATACAACTTACAGCAATTCCATTTTAGTCACCACCAAAGTGCTTTCCTTGAGATGCAATATATTGTCCTAATGCTTTATCCATTCCTTTTAACATTTCCTGTACTCATCTTTTGTTACGGTGTCTAGAATCTGTGATTTTTTTTCCTGGATTTCTTCCATGGTAGCAAATCGTCTTCCCTTTAGTATCAATTTTACTTTTTATTTGCAGAAGAAAAAGAAGTTAGTGAGCGGGATCTGGTGAATTCAAGGGGGTGCAAAGCAACAACCACAATGCAGGTGTAATGTCATGGTGCAAAATGCAGATCTACGTGCGCAACTGCTCATGATGTTTTTCCTGATATGTTCTCAGTCTCTTCACAAGGAACAAATTGTTTATTTACAAATCCATCAATGTCTGGATTATATATACAGTAATGTAATATAATATATATATTTTTTTATACCTGTGTCGCTCGCAATTTATGGCAGAAGTACTCTCCTTTCCCAACCAGACATTTTAAAGTGACTTAGTGCTGGTTGATGAGATCCTCTAGGGGCACCCATTGCTGTTAAATATGTCTTACAGACCTATAAGAAATTTATTGCACTCTTCTCACCTGGCATTAAGCTGTGATGGCCAAACCAAATACTTTATATGGCTGCATTAATCCATTTCTTTTTCTCTGCGTTGTGATTTACACATGCCAGTTAGCTAGCACAGACTACTTCATGTAATGTGTTTCACCATGAATGCAAACTAATAGTTATATTAATTACTTGAATACTGTTAAAATCTGTTTAAATTACTTTAGCACTTTGTGATTTATAATTGCACAAAATGAGCAATTGCAGCAGTTTCCACTGGTAAACTATGCAAGCTAGTTTTAAAGTAAGATGTATGTTCACAAGTACAAGCACTACAACTCAATAACACATTACGCAATTACAAAGTACTTTTTCCATCCCACACTTTATTATCAAATAGTTATTTACAATCAGAATTTGCTTAGTCAAAACAGTTTAGTTTATTCTTAGTAATTTACAGTATGCTGTGTAAGAGGAGCGGGCGGCACAGTGGCGCAGTGGGTAGCACTGCTGCCTCGCAGTTAGAAGACCTGGGTTTGCTCCCCGGGTTCTCCCTGCGTGGAGTTTGCATGTTCTCCCCGTGTCTGCATGGGTTTCCTCTCACAGTCCAAAGACATGCAGGTTAAGTGGATTGGCGATTCCAAATTGTTCCTAGTGTGTGTGTGTGTGTGTGTGTGTGTGTGTGTGCGTCCTACGGTGGGCTGGCGCACTACCCGGGGTTTGTTTCTTGCCTTGTGCCTTATGTTGGCTGGCATTGGCTCCAGCAGACCCCCGTGACCCTGTAGTTAGGATATAGTGGGTTGGATAATGGATGGATAGATGTGGAAGAGGAATCATAACACCAAATCAATTCTGGATTTTCAAAATGCCTTCTTCCAAGTTTTATCCTGTTAACGACAATAATAATAATAATAATAATAAATAATAATAATACATTTTATTTATATACCACCTTTCCCATGCTCAAGGCACTTATTTAAAAAGCAGTATATATATATATATATATATAACATTGGCTACAAATATTTCTGCATAGAACAGTAAACAGACAGATACAGAAAATACAAAGCATTAAATAGAATAAAAGACAATAAACCAGAGTAAAATACTAAATTCAATACTAAAAGGTAATACAGAACAAATAACATCATTTGTGATATAACACACACACAAATTATCTAGAGCATCTGGACAGAGAGGAAGATCAGGTTAAGTTAAAGGCCTTCCTGAACAGATGCGTTTTAAGTTGTTTTTTTAAAAGAATGAATGGACTCAGTTGAGCTAATTAATTTAGAGAGTTCATTCCAAAGTCAGGGCGCTATAAAGCTGAAGGTCCTGTCACCCACAGGGTGCAGGTTAGTGTGGGGCACAACAAGGCTGCCAGAATCAGAGGACCTTAGTGGGCAAACAGGAGCACAGTGATGGAGAAGTCACTGATGTAGTCTGGTGCGCAACCATTTAAAGCTTGGTAGGTTAATAATAGAATTTTATGTTCAATCCTGTAAGACACAGGGAGACAGTGAAAGCAAAGCAGGATGGTTATTATGTGCTTGCTGTTGCTGGTTTGTGTAAGGACGTCCATACTCTTGCAGCAGAGTTTTGCTCCAGCCAGGTTTTAATTTCCCAGAGGCAATTTGTGAGCTGAAAAACATCTTATGAAGTGTCACTTTTAACATTGAAATGGAGTTGAGTATCGTCTTTATAAAAATGATAACCCAGTCCATAGCTATGAATAATATGGCCAAGGGGAGCATACAGATACAGAAGAGCAGAGGGCCGAGGACAGAGTCCTGAGGAGCTCCTTGTGTGACCGGCGTTGAGCTGAATCTTACAAACACTGGAGGGCAGTACCACAGATACCTAGAATGTTCTACATTCTGGACAGTAGAAACTGATGTCTAATGGCGTCAAATGCTGCACTAAGATCTAACAAAATTAATATGCTGATTTATCCAGAGTCTTCTGCCATAAGCAAATTATTAGTTACCTGAAGTCATGCAGGTTCACAGCTGTGTTGCGCCCAGAAACCAGACTGAAAGGCTTCCCTCAGTTTATTAGAGGTTAACTAATTGGTGAGTTGGGAGGCTAGAACATGCTGAAGAACTTTTGACTGAAAAGGTAAGTGAGAAATAAGTCAAAAATTGTTAAGTTTGTCAGCATCAAGACCAGACTTTTTTTAACATTGGGGTTACTTACGGTTTTCATCACTTCCATATTTTTAGCACTTCCAAAGTGTCTCATAGCCATGTTATTGCACACTCAATATTCTCCACTTTGCTTTTATGTTTATTCCCAGACCTCCAAGTGCCTACTCCTTCTCCAGCTAATATAGACATGACATACCATTCTGATTATTCTTTATCTTTATTCATGACTTAGTGTGCACTGTTCAATCAGTATCTGCTTAACGTTTCTTTAATAAATGTGAAATCCTAATTATTGGAAATATATATGGATGATTTCCAAACATTTTTGGTTTTTGTTTTATTTTTTCTTTCACTCTGGCCTGAAACTTTTGTTTTGGTTCACAGAGTAGATACCGCATGCATAAAGTAGAACTCACCATTTGTTTTTTTAAGGAACAGAAAAGCATCATATTACATTCATCCCTCAATTCTGAAATTTTACCATTACTCTTTCAGGTAAGGAGATACATTGTGTAGATCAAATAAAACTCATTCTGCTGTTTGGGAATTAAAGCTTGTGCAATGTGACCGCTTTAGTATGTTTATTTCATTTTATGCACTCACATCCAGTAAATATCTCAGTACATTTTACCTTGTTAGTAGCTTCTCTGATGTTCACTTGAGTTGTTTTTTTTAATTATAGTGCACATCACTATGTCTTATACATTAAATAGATGTTTTATATAATAAGTAATCAATTCAGAGATAGATAGATAGATAGATAGATAGATAGATAGATAGATAGATAGATAGATAGATACTTTATTAATCCCAATGGGAAATTCACAATTCACAGTAATACAGTATGGTCAGTGAAATAATGCTCTTTATGACAATATTTAATAAATGAAAATAACAACAGAAATTCTATGAAGAAACAATCACAAAAATAAAACAATCCACCAAGCCTGAGCCAAAGGGTAGGTATTATTGAATAACTCAATGGCCAGAGAAAAGGTGGATAAAGAGACCCCAAACAGACCATACCAGCAAAATAAAAAAGAGTGTCAGAGCTCTGATTTAAACAAGTGAACAGAAGTAGTGCTACTTTGAAATGAATTGCTGAGGGAACCATTAATGTATGATGAAGATAATTCAAAGTGAATTAACACGCTCAGCAACACACTGAGGAGGCTTCCAGCAGAAGGCAAGTATCAGTTTGGCTGCCTGAGCACAAAGACAGAAGAATTGACACTGATGGGAATTACATTATTATAGTGTTTCTAATTTGCTCTATTGTTTTATATATCTATGTTTACTGTATACAATATTGTGATGGTGTCATGTATTGAATATTGCATTATTTAATCCCATATATCTTGTTAGTGTGTGAATGTAACACCAAGAGAAACTCATAGCAACTATGCTGCCTGGTAATAAAGTTCAACATCGTAAGTGTAAGCATAAAATGGTTTAAAAGAAGGAAGGATTGAGGAATGGTGGTACAGTATATTTAAAGTAAGAAAAGAAAAGAACAAGTAACATATGCAAGATCATCAGGAAATGACATGGGAAATGTGCCAGAACATGTGGATAAAAATGCCAGGGATATCAAGAAGCCACAACTGGTAAACAGGATCAGGGGTGAGGCACATTTGGCACTGTAAAGTGACAATGGTAATATCTATCCAGAATTCTAGATATTGTGATAATTGTAGTTTCTGGAGCAATGTTTAACATTGAAGAATATTGTGCCCCATGAGAAGGAAGAGACGAGAAAAGAAAGGTCTCTGGGTAAAAGATAAATCAAGGAGAGTGGTGTGTATGATGTTTTACATAGTAATAGTAAATAGTAATTAAATTGTAAATAGTAAATAACAGTAAATAGTAATTTACATAGTAATGGAAGCAGGTTTTTTGGGGAAAAGAAGTTATTAGTGAAACCTCACATGTTCTCAGCACTGATTGGATTTGGGAATAGAAAAAGAATATTATGCCAGGAAAATTAAAACAAGCTCTAAAAGAGTGGAACGTCATGAGTCCTGAACAGTCGAACAGATCCCCACACTGCCAAAAAGGGAATATATAGGTGCCAGAAATCTATTGAGAGAGCATGGTTATATAATATGGGATTGAGAGAATGCCATCTTTCAAAGGATGCTTTTTGCTTTTCTACATAGTACAAGCCAGGTGAATATTACAAAATAGGTCCTAGGAGACCTTAGAGAATTTAGACTGGGGGAGACAAATAGAAGAGAAAGTGGGGAAGTATTGGTAGAATCTACAGTGGGCCATGTGGGTGGGTGTAAAAGAGGAAAATACTTTCAGTAAATAAGATAGAGGCCAAAGGTTCAATGTTAGAAATCTAGGATCTAGGTCAAGTAGTGACATTCCAGAAGTTTGTCTGGGGCTAGAGTTGAATGTTTGAAGTTGGGTCTCTTGGCATTCCACAGAAACCTGGAACTAGATTACCTGTCCTCCTCTATTGTTAACTGGGAGTATTAAAAATTTTCATTTTAATAATAGCTCCCAAGTATACAATGAGAGAATGTAACTGGAATCAAAGGAGAAATGTTAACTTTTAAATATATGAGGCTATTAGGCAGAGGGATAATGAAGGAAAAGAAGGCTTGGCAGCTTATTATAGGTCATTAAGAAACAGAAGAGAAAACTTAATCCAAACAATTATGTAACTAGACAAGCTTCAAATGAGTTGAATACTTTTAACATTTGGAATATATCAGACAAGACATTCCTGAAATGGAGAAGGACCTGATCCACATTTAAGGATATTATATGACTAAATACAAGGATATTATATGACTAAAATTTAAACTGTAATGAGGGTTAAAATATGTGTAGGAATTGCAAGCGGTTCAAGAGAGCAGGGGCAACAGAGGGCAGTGCTGTTTGGCTCCTCTACTAATAGAGAAGGGACACAAGAGACTGGATTTGGATAAAAGAACTATGGAGGGGAACAGTAAAGAGTCTTAACTAAGATCAACCTATGCCAACGTCCATTCTATGTATGACTTGCCTAAAGAAAGGCACATTCACAGCATCAACGGAAAGAAGAATAGCATGGCCTGAAAGAGAAGGAACAAAATTAATGATATGCAGAAATCTGTACATGTTATCAGAGCCCAACTGCAAGGGTATGAAGACAGATCAGGGAGGATTAATTGACTAATGACTTTTTGTAAGAGGCACGTCAGAACTTCAGCAAATCATTCTGAGTCTGTAACTCTGACACAAGGTAGGGTTCATACATAGTTTTCAACATAAAATGAAAAGTGCCATGTTAAATCTTGGATTTAGATATCCAGATATCATCATATCAAAGAGGGGCAGGAATAACAGTTTCCAAATTAGCAAATTAGTTCAGGATGGAGCATATCTAAGCCCAGTGCTTTTCCAGCAGTCACAGAGTTCAAAGTTCCTATAATTTGAGCCAAAAAGTGGGAGCATCTAAAAGAAAACCTTGGAGAAAAGGATGTTTTTTGAGGAATGATTTGATATTAGAGTGAGGATTATTAGAGGTGTTAGTAAATAGTTTGGTGAAATAATTGAAAAATTAATTATTTATTGATATGGGGTCATCTGAAGAAAACCAGAATTAGTATGGATAAATGGCATGAAAACAGATGAGGTGGTCTGCTTGATTCTGAGAGTAAGTAGCCTATTTGGTCCCGATACAGAATAGTGAGTCATAGTTTGATAAAATAAGAGCTCTGTTCTGTAAAGTAAAAGACTGTTGAGGTCAGTTTTAGTGTTGCCAAATAAAAGTTCATAATGTTTTTTGACCACAGGAGGATGCCCCTTTGAGGGGTGAGAGCTGGGATTTGAACTCCTTTATTCTTTTAAGTTTGAGCAGGCCAAGTGCAAGAAATAAAGCTTCAAATAAATACATTAATTGCCTACTAAACAGCTCCAGCAGAGCCTAAAGAGCTAAGACTGAACTCCAGAAAGTCATCTATTTTGAGAATTAGTTTTTGCAATAAAGCTTATTTTTTAGAATAGGAATATTAAATGTTCACCTTGGAACGTGGGATGTAAGAAATGGCAGATGCAACTCCAAGTGGTTAAATTTATGGCCAGATAAAATTGCATGTTGAAGCTACTGTAGATCCTGTACTGCTCCCATCCTCAACTCCCCAATCCCAGACAAACAATTATAAATCCAAAAGACCCCTATTGAACACAAGTGCACATTAATAGAGTTTAACACAGAAATATATAACATCATATAAAAGATATAAAGGGCAAACTTTAAAAGTAAATCCTAGACAGCAGCAAAGTTCTTTAGTAAGTCAATAACCTGAAGCAAACCAATCAATAGTTCAGCCACAACTGGAACTTGATGTGTAACTGAATAAAATCACTCTGTGAGCAATGCTAGATTAATAAAGACATCTTCATACCACAAATGTGTCGGTTGCATTTGAACAATCTATTGCAGGAAGTGCCTCTGAAGATGAATCAAATACAGAGTGCACTGAATCAGAACTTATTTTCAGTTAAGCAAGGTAGAGTAAATATAACTGAAGTCCACACATTTTTGCAATGTCCAGAACAACGGCGTTCATGTAATTGAACTCAGTTTGAAAGAATCAGGAACCACTTACACCAGCAAGAAACACGATAATATTGTTCATCATAGCACCACCTTAGCCAAGCTACTTAATTCTTTTTTAGTTATTTTTTATTTAAATAACAGCTGAAACACTTGTACACATCATCAATAATGTACAGTATACTGGATTTACTTGAGGCTTTAGGCCTTTCAAAACCAAACACACACCTAACTTGGTAGCCCAAACAAAGCTGTATAGATCCCAAGCATGTATTTAAGTTACACTCCATTCTAAAGAGAAGAAACCAGACCACCTTGGCAAACTAGCAAAAGCTTGGCCTAAAAACCTAATCAGCCCAGAAATGGACTGGGGAGACTCACATAATGAAATACTAAAATTGGCTTGTGAAAATGTGGCTGTTAGTTTGGAGAAATTGAAGATTATGTAATGAACTGAAATAACACATTTCTGGTCTAATTCTGCATGAAAATCTGAACTTTTGAACTGTGAGATTATCCGAAGTTTCCCTATTAAGATCTAAAACTAAGTAATTTTGTGATTTGTTGCAAATACTTTAAAAAACTATCGGATATTGGGGTTTCCTGGGAGGGACTGGAGAAAAACTAAACTGTTTTATTATTTAAATATTATACTTTGAAGCAATGAATAGATTTTAATCATAGTAGTGCTCTTTAAGAGTAGATGGAAGAGCTTAGGATATATATAGAAATAGGTAAATATTAAATATACAAAGAAATGTATATTTTAATTCTGTGTTTTATAGGTTGTTAGATATAAAAAATGTTCAAGTTCTGAGAAGTGAAAGACCAGGGTGGAAAAAAAGTTAAGTAAGGAGGATCAGATTTTTCTTATAAAAACGTAATGAAAGCTTAAATTTTAAAATTCAGAGGTCATCTTGAAGATGGACAGGAAGGTCTGAATCTGTTCCATTATTGCTGGCCTTTTGTAGAGATATATATTTTATTATTATATATTGCTTTTAATCTTTTATCTTTGTATTTAATATTTTGCCTTAATAAATACGCTAATGTTTTTAATAATAATTTGATCTTGAAAATTACATTTTCTGGTCTCAAAGGTACAGGTGTGGGTGGTATCACCTTAGGGTAGGGGTCTCCAACACGTCGCTCACGAACTACCGGTAGCTCGCAACCCCTTTCCAAGTAGATCGCCAAAGGGTTAATGAATCGTACATAAATTTGAAAACTTGATTAGTCAAATTAGGGGTGGGCGATCATATCACAATCCTTTTATGACAAAATCACGATCCACAATCTGAATTGCAATCTATCTTTTCAATGTGGCATACACTTAAGAGAATATCCGAACGCAAACTCATCAAGACCTATGTAACACTTTATTTTAAATATCAAACAAAGTTGAATTCAATTGTTCTCTCATTCGCTAGCTAAGTGGAGTTAAGGAGCACGCCCCAAAGCTGGCAAGTGAGTAAAGAAGGCCCTCCCCTTGACTCGCTGCATGTTTCTTGGACTTGTGCAAATAAATCGGTACCACAAGCAAACTGTGATACATAGCGAAATGAGAAAAGTTGCAAAATCAACCGGAATGCTCAAGCAAATTATAGAAAAAAAACCAATCTAAATCCGTTAAGTAGTGCTCTCATGAAAAGCAGACAGATATACAGACAGACAGACATTGGATTTTATATATTATATATTAGTAAACCTTCAAAATAATGTGCAGTTAAAGTCTCAGCAGCATTCTCAGCTTTTCTGGAGCTTAGTAAAGCCAGATAACTATAAGAATCTTCACCAAGCAGCTCTGAAAATGTCTGCTTTGTTTGGGTCTACATACCTCTGTGAGTCTGCCTTTTCTGACATGAATGTCATGAAATCAAAGTTCAGAACAAGACTGACAGATGAACATTTAAATGACGCCATAAGAGTGAACCTAAGTGGCTATACTCCACCATACACCTCTCTTGTTGACTCCATGCAGTGAGAGTCATCTGACTAACTGAAACACGTCACACATGCAACTGGACATGTGAATACTCTTGTGAAATGAAACAGTGACATGTAGCAAAATGACATATGAATAAATAAGATCTGTGTATTTGGAATTGCATTGTTTTGTTTTGACAGCATTCATGTTTTAATTCAATAGTGTGAGATACACTAGAAAATGCATACAGACATACAAAATGCACTTGCAGGTGAAGTAAATATTTTTTGTGATGTTTTAATGCAAAATGTGAGTTGTGGACACCAACATTTTGTAAATATTCAGGCAAAATAAGCTTATTCAGTTTGTTTAAGTCTCAATACCAGGGGCTGAGATCTGCAATTGTAGGCTGAACCTTAAGGGTCCTAAGGTCACCATTCCTTCCGCATCTCTCACCCCTTTGCCTGGGAAAGATAGACAGATAACCTACTGTAAATGTCCCTCCAGGGCTGGATCTAGAAACCACAGATGACTTATTTTCATCTGTAGCCATCTTCAGATGCTCTCAACAACTGCTGTAGTAGTGTTAATGAGATTCCTCTTCCTTCCTGTCTGTGATACAGAGAAGATGGGCCTTTCAGGATGGAATTTTGCATTCATCAACTAAACCACAACACCTAACCTTCCTTCTTGCATTGATCTTTTCCATTTAGTGCTCCCAGAATACAATCAGATGAGGCATAACTATTGTAAATCAATTTATGTGTTATACGTAAAGAACCACAGTGCCTGACCTAAGTGTGATTACTGACTCCCAGCTAGTGAAGTGGATGAAAGCTGCAACCTTCAGGGAACAGTGAAGACTTTTGATTTTTTTTTTTTTCTCTGATGAATTAGATTGCTTTTTACCCAGGTTTGTCAGATCAAACAGCCTGTACATTCTACTTCACTGACATGATCTGAATGCTCATTGCCTCAGTGTAGTGGATTAATCAAAATGTACAGTTGGTGACAATTCCTTTCTCTGATCAATGCCAATAGCTATTTAATCTGACATGAGATATTTAATTTTGTCTAGAATATGTCACTACTTCCATGAGTCTCTGTGTTATGAACCTATAGGTAGTAGTGAAGTCTAGCAACAGCTTGATCAAGATTTTTTTGCATTGCCCTGCTTCTGCAAACAAGTAAATGTCTACCCCATGTGCCCAGCACATCCTGGTATATCAGGCATTAAGACAAAGTTGACTATGTAAAATGTCCTGAGATGCTATCATTACCTTGAGTTCTTCTAACCCAGAATTCAGTCATCCTCCACAAACCATCCAGACTAACTTCATAATTTACCACAACACATACAAAATTGTAATTATCATTTTTTTATAGATTTTATGCTCTGTGGTCTCCCTTATGTTACACTTAGGCCAGATTTATACTTCACGCGACACATGCTGCAGCGGATGCTCCTGCTACGCAAGCGTTGTAGTGTTTATACTTGCGCGCGTACTTTGCGTAAATCTGGAGGAATCCACCAGGTGACAGTGCGAGATATTATCACGGTGAGAACAGGGTTGGCTTCGCTGTGTTGTGAATTGTCTGGAACACCCATTAAATTCCGATGACACCTTACCGCAATATCTCTGAAAAGGATGTTTAATGATTAAATCCATCAGTCCAGGGATTTGTCCATTTCAGCTAGCATTGGGCATGAGGCAGAAACAATCCCTGGACAAGGCCTCAGCTCATCGCAAGGTGAATACAAACACTCACATACACTAGCGTAATTTTAGTGTAACCAAATCTGCATATCTTTGGAAGGAAACCGAGGCACACTAAGGAAACCCAGCAGGAAAACATGTAAACTCCAGGCAGGGAATATCAGCAACGTGACTCCCTGGAAGACAGAAGTGCTAACGCTCCGCCACCGTGTAACCCCCATGTGTGTAATTATTAACAGTATTCATTATTTAAATGAAATTACCGATTTATCTGTAACATGTTGTAACGGCCGACCCCTTTTACCCAGCCGGCAGCTACACTCCCAAGACCTGTGGCTTGGATATTTGACTGAGAAATAATCTACTATCAAGCCGTACTTCTTACCATTTGAACTTTTCCCCACAATTGACGGTGAAAAATATAAGCACACAAAAATGGGATGTAAAATTTAAATGGGTTATATGTATTAAGTAAAATGACATAGAAAAATAGAAACATATAAATATAAATATCCCTCCACCCCAGCAATAATAAGACACCACCAAATATATATATATATACACACACAACAAAACCCTCCCTTGTCCCTGTAACAAATAAACACACAACACGAATAACGACAATGAAAGACAAACTGAAAATGAATGAGTACGTGAGTCCGGTAATAAAGAAAATGTCCTGAAAGCGGATGACTGAATTAGTGATATTGAGTTGTTTGATTCTCCCCGGAAAAAAATGGAACAGCCTCACCGTGAATCCTCGTGTATGTGGTGGATGATTAAGTCCTACCCCGGGGTATCTCGTGGTGAGGTCCTTGAAATAAATCCAGCAGATGGAAAACAAACTGGATGGATAAGCGCAATATGGAAAACAGGTACAGGTTGCTCGTGGTCGTAATGTTGAAACAAAATCTCCTTTTTCCTCCCTTCTCCTCCTGCTTGCTTATATAGTCCTGTGACGGCTGGGATTGATTGATTGAAAACAGGTGTTTTTCCAGGTTTGCGGCTGTGGTCTCCTTCCATCATCCGTCCCCTTTTTCGGGGACGGCATAAACTGATGCACAAACAGTAAACGGGACAATGAAACGAGACGCACACAGAACTGACATTTAAACACTATGTGGCCCCGCTACATTCCCCCCCCCAACCTTGGACAAGGGAGGGCCGAAGTACGGCTTGAGATTAGCCACATGGATTGTGTCTATCTTGGAGTCAGTGCTGATACCCCTTTGATACTGGAAGTTGACTGGACCTGTTTGAGAAATGATTTTGGCCGGACCTAACCATTTAGGCGCTAGCTTGGCGGAGAACCTTTCGCTGGCATCCGAGAGATGGTGAGCTCTAATCCAGACCAAATCACCCGGCTGAAAGTGCGCTTCCTTACGCCGGGCATTATATAACTTGGCATGTCTGGATGTTGAACTCACCAACCTCTGTTGGATTCTCCGCCGTAATTCCTCCATTTTAAATAAGTTATTGTAAGTGGTGGTTTCTGGATTAGGGGCTCTGGGAAGGAGTCGGTCAAGCAGGCCCTTTAGCTGTCTGCCCAGCGCAACCAAAGCAGGCGTCTCACCTGTGGCTTCATGCACAGCAGTGTTCAGGGCAAACCGGAGCTCGGGGAGCCATTTATCCCAGTCCTGATGGCGTTCACCCACATAGGAGGCGATCATGTTCTTCAGGGTCCGGTTCACTCGCTCTGTCATGTTAGCCTGGGGATGGTAAGCTGTCGTCAGGTTTTTCTTCACTCCCCAGGCTGTATAAAGTTCATCTAATAGAGAGCTCGTGAACTGCGGACCCCGGTCTGAGACGATGTCCTTCGGCACCCCCCAGCGGGTGAAGATTTCGTTCTTCAGGGTGGAGCAGATCTTGTTAGTTTTTGCGTCCGTTAAGGCAAAGAGCTCCACCCACTTTGAAAAATAATCAATCACCACCATCAGGACGGTCTTCCTCGAGCTGGTAACAGGAAAAGGCCCCATCAGGTCGACTCCCAAAGTCTCCCCCGGTCCATCCGCGATTGTCGATTGTAGAAATCCTGCCGGTTTACCAGGTGGGTTTTTGAGCTGCTGGCAGGTGATGCACTTCTTCACGTGGTGGCAAACGTCTTTCCGGACAGACGGCCACCACGCAACCCCCAGGATCTTTAATAAAGTTTTTGTCCTTCCAAGGTGACCACCTAAAGGACTGTCATGATAGTAAGTTAGGAAGTCTGGGATGAGCTCTTCCGGGACCACTAGTTGGTGTTGCAGACCCCCAAGGGAGGATGGAGTGGTCCTGTACAGAACCCCCTGGAGGTCCACGAAGTGTACCCGGTCGGTACGCTGCTGCTCCAGTCCCTCCCTGATGCTCTGGCAGAATGGACTGGTGGCTTGTGTTTGAGCCAGGTCTTCAAGGCTTCTTGGCAGAGGGAGGATCATCTTCTTTGCCTCTGCCAAACACACCATCCCCGGTGGCTCTGACACCCTGGACAGAGCATCAGGCACAATATTGCCACAGCCTTTCCGATAGGTCACCTTGAAAGTGAAGTTCTGGAGGCGTAACACCCACCTGGTTAGACGGGAGGAGGTCTTCGGGTGATTAAATATCCAGGTCAGAGCGTGATGGTCGGTGTACACTTCAAATTCAACCCCCTCCAGATAGTGTCTCCATTTTTCCACAGCCCACACGACAGCCAAACACTCTTTTTCAGCTGTCGAATAATTGAGCTCAGCACCGTGCAAGGCTCGAGAGGCGTAAGCGATGACGTGTTCAGCCTGGTGGATTTTCTGAGTGAGCATGGCGCCAAGCCCCAGGTTGCTGGCATCGGTTTGTACCTGGAAAGTGAGCTGCGGATCTGGCTGGGCCAGAACGGGCGGCTCTTGAAGGTGGCTCTTTAGTTGCTCGACCGCGTCCTGGCACTCTGTTGTCCACTCCCACGGGACATCTTTTTTTCTTAGGTTGTTCAAGGGAGCTGCTATATCAGCCATCCGGGGAATGAACTTGTGATACCACCCCACTAACCCAAGGAAACGTTGCAAAGATTTCAAATCCGTGGGCGTGGGGTAGTCTCGGATGGCTAAGGTCTTCTCGGGGTCTACAGCGACCCCCTCAGATGAAAGAATGTGCCCGAGGAAGCGTATGTGGGGTTGAATGAAGGTACACTTCTTCGTGTTCAGCGTAAGGTGCGCTTGATGTAATCGTTGGAAGATGGTGTCGAGGTCCTGGAGATGTTGTTTAATAGAAGGGGAGTAAATAATGACGTCATCGATGTATACAAAGCAGATCTTGCCTATCAACCCCCTCAGGACTTGCTCCATGAGCCGCTGGAAGGTGGCCCCAGCATTTTTAAGCCCAAAAGGCATGACTTTGAACTGGAACAAGCCTTCAGGGGTGATGACTGCCGTCTTCTTCTTACTCCCCTCGTCCATCGACACCTGCCAATAGCCACTGCGGAGGTCTAGTGTGCTGAAAACTGCAGCTCCATGCAGTGACTCCAGAATCTCATGAACCAGGGGCATGGGATATGCGTCCAGGCTCGTCTTCCCGTTAACCCCCCTGTAGTCCACGCAGAAACGATAGGTGTCATCCGTCTTCTTCACGAGGACCACAGGGGACGCCCAGGAGGAGGAAGATGGTTCGATTATTCCCTCGGCGAGCATTTGATCAAGATGTTCTTTAATTATGCCTTTTTTTAGTGGAGAAACACGGTAAGCTCGGTGCCTTATTGGAACTTCGTCCGAGGTGTGGATCACGTGGGTAACTCCACGGGCGACTCCTAATTTCTCAGTCCACACCTCGGCCCACTTCTTCAGCACCGGCCTCACCTCTTCGGGCTGTTCCTCCACAGGGGCTGCCGCCGAGGTGCTTGCGTCACTCCTCACTGCCGCGTAGAAGCCAATGAATTCCGAGCCCAGATCTTCTTTGGATTTATGAATGAAGTTGCATACCCCTTCCCCTGGCACCGTATACCCCCTGGGACTGAGATGGATGGTCATCCTCATGGTGGTTAAAGAGTCCAGCCCAAGTAGTAACGGGACGGACAGGTGCCGGTCATCCAGGACATACGTATCCATTTCCCAGGTGGTGGAGAGTACACTGTACCTCAAGGGGACTTTGCCCAGGGCTCTGTGTTCACTCCCATCTGCCAATACAAATCGGACAGACGGGGCAGATGTTAAGTTGTCTGTCGGTCGGCTAATCTTCTTCCACATGCTTGAGCGGATTAAGGTGTGATGGCTCCCTGTATCCACCACCGCATCCACCTGCCACCCCCACAGCTTCACTGGGACGATCAGGAGGGACGTACTCGCTTGCATGATGGCGAGATCGGCTTCCGACCGGCAAGGTTTGGCTCGCTGGGGTTTTAGGGGCTGGGTTTCTCGTGTACTGGCTTGTACCTTGTTCCAGTACGTTTGAGTTTCCCCAGTCCCGTTCCACTTGTGAGCCCACCTTCACCAGGTCTTCCACTGACCCCACAACCCCCCTGAGACCCCGAGCTAACCGCGGGTTACAGGCATTAAGAATGCGGCGGACCACCTCTTCTTCAGACATAGCTGGCCGCCACTTCAAACACAAAGCCCGATATTCATAGGCGAAGTCCCGGATGGATTGCGAAGGCAGTTGCACCATGGATCGCAGCTTGTCCTCCAGTTCAGATTCATAGTCTTCCGGAAGAAAAGCCACGAGGAAAGATCGACGAAAGGATCCCCAGTCTTTAATGTTCTTCTTGGCCGTCAGCCACCAGCTCCGCACCGGCCCCGAGAGGGATGCCCCTATTACCCCCATAAGCTCTTCTGGGATTAAAGGGTTAACATCCAGATACGCCTCCCCTTCTTCCACAAAGTTGAGGACATCATCGATGTTATAAGGAGCCCCCAACTTGGGAAAGGAAAGGTGCACCCCAGGAACAGAGGGCCGATTGATGTATTCACCCCCCCCCCCACGAGACCCGTACGGCGTTGAATGACGGGGTGACTGACGTAACGTCTGGAGACTCCTTCGGACCTCCCCCTGAAGAGTTTCTTGCCAGCGCTGATCCCGCCTCTGGAGGCACACTTGTTCATTGAGATATTCTTTTACTTCCTCCTGGGAGCTGCTGATACGAGCCCGCAAGGCATCTTCGCGCCCGAGCGCACTTTCAGCAACCTCGCGGACTTTCTCATCCAGCCGGGTCAGTTGTTGCGCCAGATCTTCCCACGGAGGCGAGACATGCTGCAGGCATTCCTCCTCAGGTCCATGGTGATCTTCGAGGTACAGCGACTGCAACGAATCCACCACCTCCCGCACCTAAAACACGCTCTGACCGTGACGTGCCGCGCCCTGCTACTCCATCATCACACCGCGGCGGAGCAATGGTGTCGTCCTGCTCGGCATGCACTATAGACATGTTAAATGGGGAAAATGTTTAAAGGCAGACAGCGATAGATATTTATTTAGATTCCTCAGAGAGGGCACTACTTTATGTAACGGCCGACCCCTTTTACCCAGCCGGCAGCTACACTCCCAAGACCTGTGGCTTGGATATTTGACTGAGAAATAATCTACTATCAAGCCGTACTTCTTACCATTTGAACTTTTCCCCACAATCGACGGTGAAAAATATAAGCACACAAAAACGGGATGTAAAATTTAAACGGGTTATATGTATTAAGTAAAATGACATAGAAAAATAGAAACATATAAATATAAATATCCCTCCACCCCAGCAATAATAAGACACTACCAAATATATATATATATACACACAACAAAAACCCTCCCCTGTCCCTGTAACAAATAAACACACAACACGAATAACGACAATGAAAGACAAACTGAAAATGAATGAGTACGTGAGTCCGGTAATAAAGAAAATGTCCTGAAAGCGGATGACTGAATTAGTGATATTGAGTTGTTTGATTCTCCCCGGAAAAAAATGGAACAGCCTCACCGTGAATCCTCGTGTATGTGGTGGATGATTAAGTCCTACCCCGGGGTATCTCGTGGTGAGGTCCTTGAAATAAATCCGGCAGATGGAAAACAAACTGGATGGATAAGCGCAATATGGAAAACAGGTACAGGTTGCTCGTGGTCGTAATGTTGAAACAAAATCTCCTTTTTCCTCCCTTCTCCTCCTGCTTGCTTATATAGTCCTGTGACGGCTGGGATTGATTGATTGAAAACAGGTGTTTTTCCAGGTTTGCGGCTGTGGTCTCCTTCCATCATCCGTCCCCTTTTTCGGGGACGGCATAAACTGATGCACAAACAGTAAACGGGACAATGAAACGAGACGCACACAGAACTGACATTTAAACACTATGTGGCCCCGCTACAATGTAACATACATACTTTAATGCATTTCATCATGAAAGTGATATCAAGTATAAATCTAAAGATTCTAAATGTGCAGAGAGTTAGAATATCATACATTTAATGTGCTCGATGTGGCGATCTATAGCTGGCGATCTGCTGCTGTCAGGACCGGATGGAAGCCCTAGAAAAAAAGAAGGCACAGAAAACAGTATTCGAGACTTTCAAAATGTATCGTGTCATTACGATCGGGAATATGCGACGCTTGAATATAAAAGCACCGCGGATACATCTGTATGTCGGCATTTTGCTTCACCACATCGAACCATTCATCAAACATCGAAGCGCGCACACCAATCTTGTAGGATCCGCAAAGCTTTCTGTCACATGTAGATAGTAAACAGAGACTCTGACGTCACATTCCAACTTTTAGCACACTGCGCCCCCCGACTTTTTGCTGGTACTAAAACTCGCGCATGCGTCGCGTTAATTTCAGAGGACCTGCTCAGAGGATGCATCAAATGAATGCTGAGAACGTGTGGCAGCCATGATGCGGGTGCGTATGCATTCTGAGCGTGAAGTATAAACGAGCCCTAAATGATCAGTTTAGGTAATATGCTTACTCAGCAACAGACAGTAAGGTGTTTAATGAAAAGGACCAGGAAATGAGACTTTGTCAAAAAATCATTAGTCATTAATGAAAAGTTCAAATCAATCTTTTGCTAAGTTCAAAATGCTAGGCAGGAATCAAAGTCCTAAAAAAAGTTATTTTACCAGGGAAATTTCTCACAAACAACTTGTACAACAACACTATATTTTTCCTTAATCTCAAATGATCCAGAAATGCATGTGCCAACCTTAATATGGCTTAATACAGTTGCTTATGACCTTAATACAATGATGTCACATGCCGCGCGTTCCTGGGGGATTCTGGGTAGTATCACCACAGCAACTGCCAAAGCAGTTGGGCTAAAATGATAGTGCCCATAACGAAACAAAATGTAGTTGCAATTATTTTCCAAAACTAATCCTTTTAGAGAATAAATGTCAGAATCACATTCAGCGGGTTAAAAAACTCTGACCCCCTGTATCAAAGTGCACGAGACTTCACAGAGAAAACAAATAATAAAAAAAAAATTTTGTTATGAAAGACAGCTTCTTCAAAAAGTATCATCTCCTTTTCTGAATTGCTGCAGTTTTTTGGAGATGGAAGATTAATTAATTTTTGGAGCATGCAAGATTTCTATTGCACTTCTGCCCAAAGGAACTATTGGGAAAATCAAAGGTGATTAACAATAAATGTTGTTTGCTTCCTAGTTCCCTCAATACTCTGCATCTGCTCCTGTCTCTATACTTTTCAAAGATAATAGAATTTAAATATATTAAACTAGAGGACTCCCTCCCCACTAACCTCACTCGGTAACCCCCAGAGGTGGGCACTGGGTGCCTGCTATTATGCGCCTGAGCCGCTTGAAGGGTGTTGGGACACTCCTCCATTAAAGAAAGTGATTGTACTTAAAGATGGTAAAGAGTATTGTGGGGTACGGAAGGAAGATGGTTTGTTCCTTAGTTATTATAGATAGAAAATCAGTTACTTGAGTATTTCATTACAACTGTCTATTTTAAATACTAATGAATAATAAAACAGTTAAAAGTAAAAGTAAAAAAGTAAAAGTAATTAATGCCTCATCAAAAACAATATTATGAATTACTTTATCCTCTAACTTACTTTCCATAAACATTGCTTTTTTGTATTTCTGTTCACATATTGTTTGGAATATATTTCTCTTTTTCATTTATTGGAGGATTATCTTTGTTCTTGATTTTTATTAGATGCAGCTCTTTTTTGTTCATTTTCTTTCATTATCAGCTCTTGCCGCTCTTTTCCTATCGCAATGTAAAATTTGACATTCTTGACTAGATAATTTGCTTTTCTGCCTTGTCATTATAACCAACTGCATTGAAGGGCGAGTTAGCAGCACTGAGAGTATCACGGAGTGGTACAGAGAGAGGCTGTGCACAGTAGGAGTAATGATTTGGCGAGCGGTGTGGAGAGAAGTGGTCAAAGCCGAATAACTTGGAAATGACAGAAAACATTTTTAATATAACAGAGAAAATATACAGTGGATGTAAGAAAAAAATACCACTGGCTTCAGTGTTACCTACAATGTGCTTACTCCCTTAATTAACACAGTAAACTAGTTAAAGGCAGGGATCTTTCCCTAAAACTAAAGACTAGATGCAATGAAAAAAAGCAGCCATTCATCTTTCATAGGGACTTTTCTAGGTATTCTGGGACGAATGGCCTACTTAACACACTTTTACTTCATGGGGTTAAGGATGCTTAATACCATGGAATCCAGACTGAAGTGTGCTAAAAGAAGCTTGATTACCATCATACCTGTGTGGTGTATACAAATATTAGAAACAAATATATTGATAAAATTGCCACAGTGCTGCCTGGCTTTAATCAGTAATAGGGAGGCAAAAATATAATGCAACAGGATGTTGATCGAATACATTCTATATGGAGAGCATGAGAAAACTGAAAGCTACCACCAGGATGGACTACACCGAGCTCACAATTGTGGCCTAACTTCTGATTTCTGACATTTTTCATCTCCTTCATTTTGATAACTTTAATGGTTAGATTGTTGAAATGGCAACTGTCTGATATTGCAGATTGTTTTGTTTAATTTGGTTCATCATTGTTGGTGATCAGGCTTGTAATAGTGTAGTTATTATCAAATGTAATAATGGAGCTGGAGCTGTGTTTGGCCCAACGGTCCTCTACCCTGTGGGGTTCCTTGTGTTGAGGATCAGTGTTTAATGTGAAGTTCTCAATCCACACATACAGTTAGGAAACCCAAAATCCAGCTGCAGATAATGGCAGGAGCTCCCAGACTACCTTATATACTGTTTGAAAACAGTGGTAAATACTGAGCTACTGTAAAATTATAAACAGTATTCTGGCAATTGTGACAAGCGTAAGGCATATCCTTTGTATCCTTTGTGCGCTGGTTGTCACAATATGTAAACTTGTCCAAAATATGTGTAATATTGCTTTAATTATTATTCATTTGCACATTTCTTTTCCTATATCATCGAAAACAGCAGGTAATTTGTTGCTACAGATTTGGTAAAACAAACTTTAAAATTTCTTAGGGACCGGACTGTTCTATGGAAATTGACTTGATTAAAAAATCCTCCTTCCATCATTCATAGAAACAGAAAAGAATAAATCATGCGCTGCAATAGGCATTCGCACAGCAGTAATTTCCTTTTAATGATCAAAGCAGTAAAAGAAAGCACTATGATTTATTTAGAAGGGAAGAAGTGGATGCAAAAGCATATTTATGCAGCTCTATTGAGCAATGTCCAAATATGTCCCAGTTTACAGATTCGGAACAATCCTACAGTTTCTTCTCTGCCTCTTTAGTCATGAACTCCAGCACTTTTCACACTTGCAATCTGGAAGTAGAAGTACTGAGAAGTGATCTGACTCTGTGACGATGCGGGTCCTGCTCCACGCTCCCATCTTCTGTTAGGGAGCTCTTGAACCTAACACCGCCGGTAATGTCACCGATGAGCTAGACAGTGAGGCAATAACAATGAGCAAGGGGATGATGTATAATTGTGCAAAAGTGCTTTTATTTAAACAACAAATCCAAAGTGCAACAGTGCAGTGTTCATAGTTCAATAAATAAATAATCCATTAAAGAAACGTTGTGGAGGTTAAATTCAATAAATAGAACAATCCTTTAAAATGAGGTTAAAACAAAACAATGCTGAAGGCAGTCTCTTTAAAATCAATCTAAAGCCCGGTGTCTTTTACCTGGCAGCTCTCCTGCTATCCCATCTGGGCCACGCAACAGGAGAGTCGCCCTTTCTGTAGCTGGCCTTCTCTCCCCATGACTGATCTGGATGCTCCCCGATCCCTGGCTTCGGTTCCGCTCTCCCGATCGAGACTTGGCTTTAACCCAAGGGCCAGGACGCTCACATTGGGACTCCTACACCCAAGTCTCTCGACTCCCGCTGCCTTCTTGGCCTTACGCGGCCAGTCGCCCTTCACTGGTCACCCCCGCTACTTGTTCACTCAGCGGGAGTGACCACTACTAAGACACCCGGGTGTCGGCCTAACACCCAGGCTTCCACACAGCTGCCTGCGAGCGCTCAGGCGCTCATACGCACCGGCTTTCTCCTTCCTGCCACCTTCCTTCCTGCTTCCTTCTGCCACCTCTGTTTCCTTCTCTTTTACTTGTACCCCCCCTTTAACCTGAGGACATGGCAGCTGCAGCCCATTAGCCACAGGAACGATCACGGATGTGGGCAGTCCCTCACCTGTGCACTTAAGTGAGAAACGCCCATATGGCAGATCGCCCCGCGGCTCGCTACAGTCACCATGCCCCCTCGCTAAGCCACGAGCGCGGCGATTATTTATTTAAAACAAAACGGCCTTTGCTGGAAGAGCTGTGGACCCATAACACCACAGACTGTTCAAGATGTGAGCAGATGCTTTATTGTGTTACCAGATTACACGAAAGGTCCCAACTAATCTCCTAATGGGGGATAGCAAAAACCAGCTATATACCTGTTACCTCACTTGTAACCTCTCCTGTATCACTGTCTGTATTTAGACTCCACATATTTAATCCTAGGGTCCTCCAATTGCACACGGCTTGCTGGCTTTTATTTAATCGTTTATTTCAAAACCTTTTTCAAACCAGTTTTATCACTAACAGAGGGATTCAACCAAACCTCCTCAATTCCCCTTAAGTGACCACAACTAGACTAGGCAAGGAATCGAAATTGCAAGCTCACTAGTAATAACTAGACAAAGGCATTTACTTTTAAATTTTTACTTGTAAATTATACTTATTTACATTAAAACTATTAACAGCAGATATATGAAGATACACAGAATCATACAATGTGTTTTGAATGTCTATTCAGAAATAGCAGAAGTAGTAAGATGATGTTGATCATTCCACTTCCAAGTGGCTTCTGTTCTTGCACGTTATGTGATCTCAATTAAAGCAAGGATATAGTGAGAAAGAGAGATAGAAGACTAAGAGAGGTGGAGGAAGGGTTGGCGACCCTTCATCATCAGCTACCTCTTTCTCACTGGAAAAAAACGTTCACTGGTAAAAGCATGTTGGGATTATCTTTACCAGCTTCTCACTGCACAGTGAATACTTTGTGCGCTCAAGGTTAGTTAGCTGAGATTTCTGGCTAAGAAGGCAGAAGTATAAAAAAAATAAAGGTCTGAAGTCTTGCTTTGTGTTGCAACTTCCCCATCATGCACAGCACTTTTTTCAGCTAGGCAAGACCCAGAGTAGAAACAAACAGTTTAAAGTGTCTCCTGTACATTAGGAAAGTGGGAGTAACTGTCTTTTGCTGAGATGTAGAAATGATCAACAGCCTCAGGTGACATCTTGGTGATATTTCGGGCAAATATTCCCTAAATCTGCTTTATTGAACTTTCCTACAATAATAAATATTTCCACCAGACATAAACATACATACAGTACTTAGTAACAATTGTGCATAGTACACTCAGCACAGTGTGTTCTTGGCTTGTAGTGGAGTGTTGACAGCAGTCAGAAAAATACTAAAGAAATCTCCTGGAAGGTGAAAAAGGCCGCATTTGATCATCAAATGTTGCAAATCATGTGAGCAGTTTTTTGATATGATTTTATCATCTGTGCTTCACACTTTGCTTTACACAAAACACACTCTATTTCATCTGCTTTTAACTGATGATTCAGTCCTGTCCATTTGGATGACAATAACTGCCCAGTCTGAACTACAGAGTTTGATGTCTTAGGGGTTAGTCATATTTCCAAGTAGCAGAAAACACCCCCACTCCATTAAGTGAAACCTTTTCTAATTTTCAGAAACTGAACATTTACAAGAAAACTGCGGTGCAGAAGAGGACAGTCACAGCTCATCGGACACCTCTCCTTCATTCCCATTTGAGTTATGCTGCTAAGCTAGATGATAACAGCTAAAATTAAATTCTAAACGCTTGTTCCAATGTTTACATTTTTAGGCAATTATAAGAAATAACAATGGAAATGAAGTGCGCAAACAGCAGAAACCTCAAGATTATAGGAAAAAACATGTAAGCCTGTGCCACTCACCTGTACGATGAGTTCTGAACATTTATATATGTCCACCTGTAAAGCTGCTCGTGTCTAGTACATGTGGCACCTGAGCACCTATTACATAATGAAAAATTTGTGCTGTTACTCTGGAAGTCATTAAGCCTGGAATGAATTATACTGTTCGTGGGTATCCTATCAAAACAGAGAACTTGTCACATAGATGTTGTTAATTGGGATAATGGGACAACTTCGCTATTAGCTAAACAAACAGGCTTGATGAACCAAATGGTTCCCTCTCGTTTTTCAAATTTCTTATGTTCTATGTATGTAATTACCCCATTTTCCACAAAGATTATATAGCATTCTTCATTCTTTCTGAAATATGTCATAAAATCTGGTTGTTTTTTTTCACTCAAACTGAAAAATGAAAGGCAAATTGCTTTGTTCTGTTTGAGAAAGGAAAAGGCATCATGCTATCAGGAACACATTAACTTTATGTGTATCTGTTAATGAATATTTTAACTTGTCCTAATTATTTATTAAATGGGATAACAATGTAGCCTGAATTAATTAACACTTTCAATTCCATTACATTTTTTAATAACCTTACCAGAATAACAGAATTTCACAAAGCAATATAATATTTCATGAGTTATTTTTAAGAACAATATGCTTTTAGCTAAGTATATGCACAGTAAAAAAAAAATACAGAATATCTGGTGTGCTGTCTAATGAATGACATTATCTCTTTTTATCCACTTAAAATGGAGAAATTCTTGTTCACCATTGTTAAATCTGAAACTCGTCTTAAAAATGCTTAGCCTCTTGACCAAATTACCCTAGTACATGGAGTTCTGTGATATGAAATAAATCATAAAGCCAGTTAAAAGCGGAGCTAAATCGCTCATTTCCAGGAGCCTACTCATTATAGGTCTTTTACATTTTTTTTTACAATTCACATCTTCCTGAATAGTAGTACAGTAATGTAGTCATTTCAACTCATAGAACTACTTTGATTAAAATGACTTGTGGTTTTAAAGTGCACAGAATGAATTTATTGATTACCGTCATTCACATCCGTGTAGGTTCAGTCAGACTGTGAAACTGGCACAAAACTTGCATGCTGCACATATTTTTCTACACCATTTTGTGATTTCATAACTATTGATATTTTCTGAAATCTTATGCACCACTTCACAGACAGCTAGAGTTGCATGGCAGTTTGTAAATTTCATATTTCTACTCTGAAGAGCTTTTGTAATAGTGCCTATAACTGCGACGTGACATCTTGTCTTGTCTTGTCTTATTTACTATTTTCACAACTCAGATCAGTAACATGGGTGACAACATTTGACTATATCACCATGAAATGTAATTATACTCAAAATAATGACTAGTATTAACATATATGTATTACTATATATTGTTTGCAGGTCTCATTTTACTAATTCGGGCCCTGGTGTATGTATACAATAAGGATAATTTAACTGTATTTGGTATCAGGAATTGTGACTTAGTGGACAAGGAATTATATAAATATACATATAGAAAAATTGTATTATGATTATGTATTTGAAAAGCATTTTAAGATGATGAGTACTTTTGAGAGGCACTATATACAACATCATTTCACTTGTTAGTAGCTGTAAATATTGATTATAAAATTAAAATAACATTGTAAGTAAAAAGCAAGAATGATTTTAAAGACAGTGGCAAAGACACAAAATTGATAGCCGCCATTATTCCTGCTTTACATAGTACAGACATAGGGAGAGCGTGAGGTTGGGAGCATGCCCTGATACAGCACGTTTCTACCCACCACACGACAAACCACCTCAGACAATGTCACAGTTCTGCAATGTTCTTTGTGCCATGGCATTTTGTCAAAAGCTGTTCATCTCTAAAGAAAGGATAGAACTTCATGTTCTCTTTTACCAATTTTACAGTCATAACACCAGTGGTTAAATATTAAGGAGGTATATAGCGACTTGCATAATGCTCCATTACTCAGCCAGAATGTCACCATTTCCACTATTCTCTGAACTACAAAATGTACCAACAATATGAAATCACTTAATATTTCAGTGGGTCACATACGTAAGAACCATGTCATAAAATCTACTGCCATCTAGTATTCTGTCGGACAGATGTAGCAGTATTCTTCCACCAAACATTTTCACATTTTATTATCTCATCTTTCTTTAATGTTTATTTCTTATTTATCTTGAGCAACTCATGATCCATTTCCAAACTAAGAGTAGACATGAAGTGATAAATTAAACAGTATTAAAATTGTAAAATAAAGTACCTTGTAGTGGCTTTTAAAGATGTAACTCATTAACATGTATCATTCTCTCACTACTCCATGAGGTGCCCATCAACGTTATTATCATATATGAAAACTAAAACAAAGATGAAAACTATTTACTAAAAAAGCATTTTTTAAACTGAAATAAAAAACAAAAACTTGTGACGCGTGAGTCGCTGTCTCAGTACTTTAGCAAAACTAGCTTTATTCAACTTGAAACAAGAATTTATTGCAGCGGGAGCTACCACTCTCCTTTACATGGGCACAGCAAACGGGCATAGTTGTGGCCATGTCAGTGGCCAAGTTATACTGTTCCCTGCATTTATAATGTTCCCTGCATCACCCATCGGTGACAGGCGCTCATAGTGTGACCGTGATCAGCTCAAACCTGTGGTTGCCTCGGTGACGGACAAGCAGCCCTCCACAGACACAGCAATCGCACTTCGGTGTGTCGTCCCACTGGGGGGGTCCCAAAAGAGTTCAGAAACATCACAAACTAAATAAAACTACTAAAGCAGATGAAAAGATTGAAATATTGTCTGTTTTTGTCACAACTAGACTGATGCACATGCTAACCTGGACCACAGGGGCTCAGAAATTATTTAAAATTATATGAATAAATGTTTGTTCTTTATTTTTCAAACATATATTTTCATTCACTATATTTACTAATTGAGTCCATTACCATTATCCTTGAGATAGCTCATCCATTCCCAGGGTTTACATATCCAATGAAGAGTGGCTATCTAGTAGTGGAGAGTAGCTGTTGACACAATGTTAGAGGGTGTAGGAGGCAAACAGGCATCCCAGATGAGAAAGGGAAAAATACATTACCTGGACGGGAGACCAGCACAATGACGATGAAAGCAAATTGCCAGCGGATCACAGAAAAAACTTTGTGTTTGGCTGGTAGGAAATAATGGACAAACCAGTGGAAGCTGAGATTCAGTAGTGGTTTCATCCCCCATATGCCGGGTGGCAGTGGTCCTCATAGGGCAACCCAGCATGGACACCTGCAGGGGTGCTTAAGAATTAGAGTCTGGAAGTGCAGCTTTGCCAGGGTCTCTGGGTCTCGTTAGAGGGCGCTGTCAGGGAAGGACCTCCCTACTTTCTTTATAGCCCAGAAGACATGGAGAGGCACCGGAAGAATTCCCGGGTCCAACATAAAAAGAGTCCACTACCTGACATCAGGTAGTCAGAGTCAGGAGGCAACAGGAAACACTCAACAGACGACAAAAAGGAGGAAAGATTTATTCTTTGTGTGTTTTCCTTTTGCTTGTGCAACTGATTGAAGATGTGATTTAGACAGGTGCTTTTTAGAAGAACAAAACTCCTTTATTTTATCCTATAAATGTGTTCTGTCCTGTGGTGGGCTGGCGCCCTGCCCGGGGTTTATTTCCTGCCTAGCGCCCTGTGTTGGTTGGGATTGACTCCAGCAGACCCCCGTGACCCTGTAATTAGGATATAGTGGGTTGGATAATGGATGGATGGATGGATGTGTTCTGTGTTACTGTGTCTGTGGTTTGGGGCTCTCTTGTGGTTACAAGGGTAAAATGGCTTTCTTTGCACTTCTTGTATATAAAGGTGTAATTCAAATGCCTGAAGTTGAAATAGGCTGGTCAAGAAAACATTTCCCTTAAGGACAGAAAATCATGAGGGAAAAAATGTTTTCACTTTGCACAGGAGAAATAATTTTTTAAATATAAAACATTTTTTGACAAGCTGATAGAGATTCACCAGGTACATGCCTGAGCAGAATGTTATTGCCGACTAATCACTTGCTCTTTAAAAAGATTGTCTGACAATGAAGTGATACAAACCTCATACAACTACTGAGTTGGCAATTTGTTTACAGCTGGTAAAGTTTATTGGTAGCTTCAAACTACCAAAAAAATTAACTATATATATATATATATATATATATATATATATATATATATATATATATATATAAATATATATAGTCACACGTGCATCAGAGGATCTCCTCACAGGATCAGCTGAGGGTATGTAGTAACCTGCTGAGACAACAGAGGGCGCTGCCGCTAACCCTTCTCCTTCTTTCTCCACAGTGCCATGAAGCTGCCCAAAGAGAGCAATTAAGCCTGCCCCTTCCAGTCCAGCCACCATAAAGTCCCAGGCATCACAGAAGGAGGCATCATTTACTGGCCTAAGCAACTGCCGGATGGAGATCCGCTCGAGACGACTGCTTGCCATTACATTGTCTACCATTTCCCACATAGGGGATGCACTTCCTAGAATGTTATTTCTGTTTTCTTTGTTTTACGTTTGTCCGAGGACCATAAAAGGGGTGACACGGTTGGCACCCCAAAGTTTCTTTTGTCGCCTAGAAGACTAGACATTCCCACACCTGGCCACAGGTGACATGATCGTCAGGATCAAGACCAGAGCAATGGCAGGCTCCGCCAATCTAGCAGATTAAATATAAATATTAAATATTCAAATATTAAAATTAAATAAATCTAGTCCAGCAGCTGGCCAATCAGGTGACACAGCTCCAGATCCAGCATGCTGAGCTATTGGACGCAGAAGGAAGGCTAAAGGCCACTGATGGGTACCTGGTAGGCTGAGGACAAGGGCCAGCACTGCTGCTTGCCGTAGTGAGGCCCCATGATGACATTGAAGCATACCTCCTGATCTCTGAATGACAGCCACCCGGGAGCAGTGGTTGAAGCAGGAGTGGACGCACCTCATAATGCTGTTCCTAACAGGGGAAGCCCAGAAGGCCTTTTACGACCTAGACGAGCAGGCTGCTGAGGACTACCCTACTCTCAAAAAAGACATCCCGACCCGGTACAGGCTCACAGCAGCTTGCCAGACTCAGTGCTGCAGGGACTGGATTTTTCATCCCAAGCACTCCACAAGGATGTTTTCGATCTGTGGGACCATATGGCAAGCTGGCTTCCTCTCAGAGAGCTCACCACAGTCTGCCCAGTACAAAGACAGCCTTGGAAGGCCATGGAGGTGCTGATGGAGATTATCGAGAGGCACTGGACCATGAGTCAGACTGAATTGCCCTTAAGAAAAATGTTGCTCCTGTCCCGGTTGGGCCCAGAAACCTGAGACGAAAGCTCAAGACACCTCTATGGAGGAGGGAGAATTCAACCCTACCTTCTCCAGTGCTATCACTGTGGCGAGCCTGGTCATATGGTGGGTAGCTGCCCTCGCAGAGAAGACCCTCATGGACTGTGGTTAGGCATTGAGAGACAAATACTGTTTTGTAGTCAGGCCTAATCCTCTTGTGTTTCATTTTACAGGCACAGCCAGACTGAACAGTCATACCATCCAAGTTCTACATGATTTAGCATCATAGAAACACATTTGGCCCTCCAAACTTTCTTTTCTTCATCTGGAATACCTGTCATTCTTGCAATCTCGCTGCAATACATTTTACTTTTTTCCCTAGTTGTATAGCTACATAGTTGAAAGATCATACTCTATTGTGAATTTCCCCCTGGGATTAATAAAGTATCTATCTATCTATCTATCTATCTATCTATCTATCTATCTATCTATCTATCTATCTATCTATCTATCTATCTATCTATCTATCTATCTATCTATCTATCTATTTGTTCTGACATGTCATATACTGTTTTTATATATACTGTATTCAGTGGAACCTCAGTTCAGGAACGTCTCTGAACACGAAAAAATCGGGTTACGACCAAAACGTTCGCCAAACTTTTGCATCTGTTCACTGTCACATACTTGGTATATGAACAAAGCCAGTTTCCCTTTCGGTTTGTGCATGCCAATGATTTCCGCACGTGTTCAGTCTCTCCCTGTGCAGCAAGCGAGAGAGAGAGACAGACACACACGTGCAAGAGAGAGAGACACACACACACACACGTGTGAGAGAGAGACACACACATACACACGCGCACGAGAGAGAGAGGGCTGGCAGCATAAGGCCGAGAAGGTAGTTAAAGAATGTACCGGGCTTGTTTTTAAAGAGACTGATTCAAGCATTGTTTTAACCACGTTGTATTTAATGAAGACTTTTTTCTTTTGGATTTTAAACTCCACTTCACTTCTGTTTACAGCGATCGGTTCATAGCATGCATTGTTGCAATGCTACTTTTCTTGGTTGTTTATTAAATTACGGATTTTTCAAATGTTAATTTTTTTCCCTGTGCTTAAAACTCATTAAAAAAAACTGTTTTTAGCGAGCGGTTCGTAGCGCTGTAGTGCGAACTCTTGCAATGTTAGTTTTCTCTGTTGTTCAAGGTTTTCTCAGTGTTATTCAATGTTTTTACATTTAGTTTACTATTACGCTGTGCACTCTATGGTATAATTAACTATATTTGTGCTTAAAAATCTTTAAAAAAATATATTTACATACAGTTCGTACGGTAAGGAACGGATTAATTGTATTTACATACAATCCTATGGGGGAAATTACTTCGGGTCACCACCAAATCGGATTACGACCAGAGTTTTGGAACGAATTATGGTCGTGACCCGAGGTTCCACTGTATATCCATACTTCTATTGCCTGCTCTCACTCTCTGCTCATGTACTGTTTGTGGCTATTCCAGTCTCTGCTACTCCTAAGCCTTGACACTAAACACTAGTTTTTCTGTGGCTCTTTTAGTACAGCTTAGTAGAGCCCCAACAATGGTTCAAGTCTAAGACAGTAACATGACAAACAAAGCCCTGTATGGGAGATTTTTTGAATGCAAAACTGAAAGCAGTAATTGTCAGCACATTGTCTTTGAGCTGGACATATTGTGTGCTGCACAGATTAAGAATAAAAACTCCATATACATTTAAAAAAACACCCACAGAGTAATCACAAATTGGCCTACAACCAAAGGAAAATAAAGGTTAAAAGCGCTTACAATCAGAGTGCACAGGCAAGTCCAAGCCCACATAATGCAAGGCAATAACTGTTAACATCATGTTTACAAAGGGCAGCAGCTTGGAGAACAAATGCATTTGAACACAAAGAGGCGAATTGATTTTTTCATTTAAACTGATATGCCTACAAGGCTATGTGACAAGTCATGTACAGTATCTGCTACTTCTCTCACCCTCAAATTAAACCATGTCATGTGCTGCATGAGTTGATGATTTGGTGGGACTGTAGAAAAGTAAATTGCGTGATGGAGAAATAAGTATCTCTCTCATTCACATTTCTGCAGTACTAGGCTACTTCAGCCATTTGTTGTTTGTGTTATTCCATTTATATTTGTTTTGATAATTTCCATGCAAAAGTGCAGTTTGTTCACAGTTGATCAAAATTATAAGCATCTCATAAATTGTTTTTATTCAGTATCTCATTTTGTCTTTGCACCTATTAAGGGCCTACAATCATTAATACACATTATTTCAAAGCCCACTAATTGAACAGTTCTGTCTGATTATGACTCAGAACTAAACTTCACAAATTCTCTTTAACCACACTACAATTAGTAAAACTAAAGTAAATTCAATAGAAAACGATGAGATGTGTGAGAAGTTACTAATTAACAATTCAGGTACTGACAATGAGGACTAAAGAAGCTTCAGGAGGGCTTGTGTTGTTATTATGGAACAACTGACCCTTCACACGTTTTCTCATTTTCACTGCAATGTTTGACTAAAGACCCGTGTTGGTTTTTTTTCAAGTTGACAAGGTGCTAGAAGAAAAGTAGCCGTCAACAAAGTAAAAACTCTTATTTTCAAAAAAGAACCAGAGCTGAACATCATAGAAACCCTAGGTCAGGGGTGTCCAACTCCAGTCCTGGAGGGCCACAGTGGCTTCAGGTTTTCATTCTAACCATCTTCCCATCTTCTTAATTAGTGAGCCGTTTTTGCTGCTGATTAACTTGCTTTGCCTTCGTTTTAATTGATGTGACACAGACCCCTTAGTTGTTTCTTTTTCCTTATTGAGCATCCAAACAATCATGAGACACAAAACAAGCCACCACTGGACCAGCTAACCTGAAAATAAAGAAAGGTGAAGGTCTCGGTCATGTTGGTCTGATCATGTCACCAAAACATCTTGCAGGTGGTCTTAGAAAAAAACAGAAAATCAACAGTCTGTTGTGGCAGAATAAGAGCAGTAACAAGTCATGATATTCAATAACGGCTTTAATTAACAGCAAGAATTGGCTTCTCATTAAGAAACTGGTTGGAGTGAAATTGGCTGGAGTTTGACATTCCAATTTAGCTGGTCATCTGTTGGCTTGTTTCACATCTCATTTCAGTTTGGCTGCCAGTTAATGAAGAAACAAATGAATTCAGAGGCCTGAATCCTTAAAAACAGGGCTTTTAAAATGAAGAGAAAAGGAGCTAATTAGCAGTGAAATCTGCACGCTGATTAGGAAAAGGATTAGAATGAAAACCTTCAGCCACTGCAGCCCACCAGGAGCAGAGTTGAACACCCCTGCCCTAGGTAAATCAGGAACAAGGAGAAGAAATTGGTATCTAGATATCCATATTACTAACCGAGAATGGTAAACCGGATGGCATGGACGCAGGTACACGGCGATGGGACCATGAGACGTACTGCGCAGGCGCGTACAGCGCCCATCTCATAAACCGCAAGCAAAGGCGTATCCACCGCGCACGAAGGAGTCATGGCCCAAAAACGAAAGAGCTCAACTGACATGAATGTTAAATGAAGCAACAACGCGCCCATAGCTAACGACTACCGCCACAGCCACACAAAAAAGAGGATTCTGCGCTGCAGCCCAGATTCAAATGGAAGAGGCTACGGCGGCCCCACAGGTCCACAAAGATGGTACGGAGTGAAGGCGCAGGCGTCAGCGCCATATTGTGTGTGGCACTACTACGGAAGGCGCAGGTGTCATCGCCATATTGTGAGTGGCACTACTGCGGAGTGAAGTTAGGAATAATGTGCTGCTTGGGATTGTACAAACCGCTGATCGCTTTACACCAAATTCAAACACAATACAGCTCAACAATACAAACATGATCCCACCTGGATAACATCAATGAACGCAGGCACCTACAACGCGCGTCTGAAACTGCGGAAGCAAAGCAGGCACGGGTTCAAACACATATAAAGCGTATAAGGACAATATGGAGAATAGAGACCCAAAGGCGTTGCAGAGAAAAAAAGGCAGATAAGATATTATGAAAGCAGTGGAATTCGAAAGGCTCCAACAAACGATGGCGCGATACACATGCAGAGAAAGGTACAGAATATGAAAGCAGTAAAATCCAAAAATATTGTGGCGTCCCAGCCAGGTTGAGGGCTTTTTGGTTTTAAGTGACTATTAGGTCCGATTGAGGGAGGGCAGAGTTCAGCACGGAAGACTGATAGCGGGGTGTTGATTGATGCGGTAAGGGGGGGCGTTGGAGAGGGTGCTAGAAAGTTGTGTTTGGGGTTAGGAAGTCGGCGATTGTTCAAGTAAAACTTTTGGGACATTTTATCATGTCAGTCGCTACAATATCAAAGAAAAGATAGAAAAGATCGCATTACCGCAAACAAAAGGTGATTAATCATCAGAGCCAGGAGTAATAGAAAAAATAGCGGGGCAAATCGAGGTCAGAAATAAAAGGCAAAGAGTAAACAACAAAGTCTTTTCGCATTTGCATCATTCAATGCACAAAACGTGGATTTACACAATAATGAACCATACGCTATGAGAATCTGTGGTCCCGGAACAGTTAAAGCAACAACAAGTTAAATTTCAAAGAATACACAATTCGGTCAGGTGTATATTGATGATCACAGAGAAGCGATGCAAATTTTAACAGGCAAAAAAAAAGGTAATGTATATATTCTGCAAATAACATTACACACCAAAGGAGATCGTGACATACCATTCATATTAAAATGTTTACAGTTTACCGTGACAATAGCATTTGCTATGACAATCGATAAATCACTGGGACAAACATTAGAAAAGGTCAGATTATTTATTAGAGAAACAGAAACAATATTCACTTACGGGCATTGTCACAATGTGTCTCTAAAATTGTTTTTAATGAAGCTTTAAAGTAAAAGTGCAAATAATGAAATTGAAACAATTCCAAAGAAAAAAAAAAACCTGGATAAGATCAATGGACGCAGGCGCCTACAACGCGCGTCTGAAATGCCGCACGCAAAGCGGGCACGGCTCCAAAACGAGCAAGCTCGACTAATGTATTTCAGGATACCCAACGCCGGGGATAGGCGAGCGAAGCGAGCAGGGGGCGGAGCCCCCTTGTGAGACACTAACAGGTAAATCATACAATGAGGCAAGCTTAGATTTAGAAAATTAAAACAAAAATAATTGGAATTTAACAGGCAGCAGTCCAATGGAGAGGGATGCTGACTGATACTGGACACCTAGTGTTTAAATAGGATGGGCCTGTTATGCAGAGGGTTAGGAAAAAAACAGACATGAAGTGGCTGCTAGCTATGTATGTAAGATGAAAAAAATTATATTGGCCACTGAGGAGGTTCTGCTAGCTATCTAGAAAACATCCTGTTACAGCTCCTGGCTTGTTGTGTTCAGCATCCTTGTAAAAAAAAATACAAACAGAGCACAAAGATAAATAGCCACCCATAAAAACAGTGGGTGGCGTCACAAACAAAACAATCAGATGGATGACATTTTACCAAGTGGGTCATGGGTAAAAGTAGTCCTCAGAAAACTGCTAAGAGGGTTTGGATCACCAGTGGTCCCAGATTTGTTTGACAAGATGATGTGCCTAATATTAAACACTGGCCTGTCACAAGAAAAAAACCTTGGCCCAAAAATTTAAAAATCAAGAGTTCCCTTTTTTGGTCACCTCTACAAAAGATAAAAAACAAACAAATTTTTTTTTTATCTGTCAGTTGTTAATCTAAAGATAAGATATCTCAAACTGTTTTCCATAAAGAAACCAGTGCCAGAGTGATGTCCTGCTTTGTGCTTTTGGCAAATTGGCACCCATGACATCTCATGCCTATGTGTCATACTTATGCATAGTGATATCTGGATTTACAGATCACATATTTAATATGAGTTCCAGAACTGTTCTGAAAAGTAGACACAAACATGGCAAATGGGTGTATGAAGACTCCAAAAGATCTTCACTGGCCAGCTCAGGTGAGGCTCACCCCTAACCAGCATGACCTCCAACCACTAACTGCAGGCTTCAGACATACCAGGCCCAAAATGCCCTCAACAGTCTCAAAAATCTAGGGAGGAAACATAAAAATCTCGCTTGTAACCAAAAGGCAACAAGTATTCTTTATAAATAATTGTAGGTATTTATCAAAAATCTGGAAAAAAATCATTCAAAAACACCAAAAAGGATTTACCTAAAAAACAATTCCAGATATCAAAGTCCCAAAATGCAATTCAGAAGAATTTTCCAAACACCAGAGCAGAAAGAAATCAAGAAACAAGGAATTAAAAAAAAGACACCATCATCTTCAAGACACCACTCCTGAGATCCTTATCTCTAGGCCTTAAATAGCCAGAGGGAGGTCTCAGGAGTGGTGATGTCAGGGAGTCCCATCTTCTTCAGCTATCACCCACAGAACACACATTCACATTTAAAGACAGATCACGCAATTAATGAAACTTAAGCAAAAGCAACAAAAATAACAAAGAAATATGAAAAATAATGATCTAATGTTAACAAAATAAGAGAAATACAGAAAATCTATATGAGCCTGGGAATAAACCCTGGCTTTAACATAATAAGAACAGTACAAGTGCAAAACAGTACTCTGCCATAAAGCACGATAAATACTTGTTCATGTTCTATAGGTTTTTGCAAACACCCAGGCAATATTTCAGTTATTTGTAAACATTATGTTTTGTGATATTTTGGTTATCTGTGTACTCAGAACCCAAACTTGTAGAGTTGTAACTGACTGGAACTCCTCAAATAAATTTACACTGTTTGTGGAGGTTCATGTAATTTTTCCATCCTTGATCTTGCATATTTAAACATAATTTTTACTAAATATATGAATATGTAGAATGCTGTATGTGCAATTTGTTTAATCTTACTTTCTTTACTTATTATTATAACTCACATGAAGTTCACATCACATTTGCCTTTCATGCAATTATCCAGGGGATTCTAGAAGTTCACAACTGCAGCTTGACTTTGTTAATATGAAAAGAAAACAAAGTTTTGTAGTACTTTAGAGGATCCAAAGCAATTTTAGTCTTAAAAATATGATTCTGCCCCTTTTCCTTTGCATTCAGGTGCTGCCTCATGTTTACATTGGAGGTGGATACATCAGATGTTGGCAAGGGCACGGTTCTTTCCACATAGTTGTCCTGATAGTAATTCACTTAATCCAATCTCACTCATTCATGAAAACTGTTACTGGCCAAGTTCACCAATAATTTGCATAATTGGGAACTACAAACCATTAATGTGGCCCAAGAGGAATGGCATCCTGGTTTGTAAGGTGCCCATTTCTTTAATGTTCTTACCCACCACAAAAACCCTATTTTACTTAAAAACAGTGAAATCGCTCATCCCCTTCTAAGTATTTCTTGCTATTTGTTCACATTGTGTCATTTTTATATTATTACTAACCATGTTAATTGGCAAACACATTTAACAGAATAAATTTAATAATATTTGATATCTCTTGCCCCACGCGTACCTTCAGTGTTCCTCGTATGACTTTCCTTGGTATCTGCTAGTGTCTGAATACCTCTTGCCTGGCGCTCCATCTCTCGAGCATGTTCTTGTAATACCTGCTTCTGAGATTCTCTCTATTCAAGGCGCATTGCTTGCCTCCTATCTGCTTTTTGACTAACACCAATGGTAGATAGGACCCCATCAACTGCTGTGAAAACATCATTCTTCTTCTTGCAAATATTTCCCATCTTTGAAAGAGATTCTCAGCGGAGCTCTTTTGCCTTTACTTCTCCTTGTGTGTCTCAGCCCTCTCCTACTCAGCATTTCTCAGTCGATCGTGTCACCAAAGCCAAACTGATCATATACACACACACACAGACACTAGCATTTTATTATAGAGAAGATATTTGAAAATGTAAATCTATAGAAATGATTTGCAATTCTTATTAGTTCAAAAGATATCTAATTATTATTGGAATGGCAGAGGTTAAGCATTCTGCTGAGCAAAATTTTCATAGAGTCAAACCTAAACTAAAGATCAAACTATTAGAGAAGCCTTGTCCACAATCAGTTTCAGTTTCCTCCTAATTTTTTTAAAAAAATGACCTGGTTATATACATAGGTATTTTACTGCTTGTTTATATGGACTTTCTTGATTCCTATTTCTTTAATCTTTATCAGTTTTATGACTGTAATTGTATTTTATGATTATGATTGGTTCTACCAGACAAAAAGTAGCTAAGGGTTAAAACAAAGTTTTTCTTATTCTCATCCACGATTTGAGCAAACACCTAAGCTGTATGCTTTTCAGGATGTGAAAAAGGAATCTTAGCTTCATGTACAGTTTATTTGCTATTAAAAACAAGCAGATCTTATTTCCTGTTTATATAAAATTAAATCAAATAATTGGTTTCGTTTGGCACCATCCTGCTTCTGTACACAACAAATGCTTAACAAAATTAAACAAATTAAAAATGTGATAAGTTTGCTGAACCCATTCTTATAAAGAAACTTTGTAATGTTTAATCTTCATACCCAAAATAAATAATCCCATTTATACGGAAATCTTTGTGGACCCTGATTTATTAATTTATTGACCTTTAAAATTCAATTCAGTATGCATCACCTAACAATAATTTCTGTGGCACTGAGAGCTTTAAAATAATTTAATGCTGACCATTTTACTGTTACGTGCTCTGAGATGATATTCCTGAAGTGACTTACAAACATTTTCAACATTTTAAAAAGCTTGAATATAAGGCATATGGTGTTTATTGTTTTCATCACAGCGTGACAATCATGTATTAAATTGTCCCTTTTTAATTATACTTGTGCTTAATACTTTTTGACATTCACAATAAGACTTCCTTGCTTTCCTTAACATTCAGCAAGATTCAGAGACTAAAAAGGTTAGTTTGTGTAATTTACAAATCTGTCACTCAGTAAAATCTAATAGAAAGAAGCCAATTTTTTTGATTATGCTAATTTGTGCTTGTGTATTTTGGTCCCTTTTTTATAATCCTAGAGGAAATTAGTCTGTGCACCTGGATAGTTGTTTCTCCAAATTAAAGTTTGAATCTATTAAGTAACTCCAGTTCCAATGAGTTTGGTCCCACAGCTTAGATAAATTATCAGTTAACTGGTAACAAGCTTGAAGAAGTAGCTTTGGTCTGGTTTCATGTTCCAAGGAAGATCAGGGACCTAATTTTGAAAAATTCAGTTTGAGAGGCACCTTGGGAACAACTATATGAGAATTGCAGATGCCCAGAAAAGTATTGTCAATAGCCGTACAATTTCAGTAGGCCTGTTTGTCCAACTAATGAACTTGGTTGTAAAATCAGCAGAGCTGGAGTATAGTTGCAACACTTCCATGGCAGAACCTTTATGAATGACTTGACAGCAACCATAATGCCATTAGAAGGAGGCTGTTGAGTTCATAGCTTTGGTACAGACCAGGTTTAAACCAACAAAATTTAGCTTCTCAGTCTTAAAAAGGGGTGTCACATTTGGGGGTGTTCCAGCATATTTTCCTATTTTATGACTTTTTTTCACTGTCTTTTTTGGAGTTTGCTTGTTTTTTTATCTATTTATAGTTCAGTAATTATAGTATTTCATATGGTTAGTGTTATGGAGAAAATAATGGATCATGCAATGCTAAGTGCCTCTTCATCTCCCCACGCCACCACCTGCCATTTTACATAAACTAGTAAATAGAGAGTGCTCACTTGTCAGAATTTTGCCTCTGTTAGTATCAAAAATATATTTTTTTCTGGAAAATCATTCCATCCACTTCGAGCAGCAACTGTCTTGCCTCTGAGACAGTCCATATACTGTATATGGATATCTTTCTAGACCTGTAAAGCCATCCAACTAATTTCCCAGCATCCACTTGTCCATCAAATAAAGATTTTGTATCTGCCATTTGTATTTCTTTTTGTCTTCCAACACACAACCAACTGACAATTGTGTGTCTCAGTTATGTCTGCACAGCCAGTCCCCAACTTAGATAGCTGTGGTTCATGTTCTTGTCATGTTTATATAGCTACTAAACACCATCAGCCAACAGCTACCTCATCCTGTTTCATCTACAAAATCAGCCAAACCCCATAAGAGTAGCTGTGGTCCCCATGCTTGTCTTCTATGTAGCTAGCTGACTCCCATCTAAAAATCAGCTTTTAGCTTTCCTTTCTTCCAGTCTATCTAACTGACTGCAGCTTCTTGCTGGTGACAGCTGTTTATGTGTGTTAATTACAGATTTCTTTAGGCAGCTATCTAGTTTTTCCTAAAAATGTATTTAGTTCTGCCTCTGGCATGTTTCTTGATCACTGCTGTAACTTCCCCACAATAAATTGCTTCAGCCTACTGAAAAGATTTAGCTAATGGACGCTGACTTTGTTTCTTGGCCACAGTTTAGCCTAGCATTTAAGTATGAGGCCACTGCTTTCCAGAGGACAGGATGGCAAAAACAGTTTTACTTGAACTTTGAAATGTACTACCTGACAACATAATTGCTAGTAATTTCTCTTGGTGTTCTTTCCATACACATAACATCCATCCATCCATTTTCCAACCCACTGAATCCGAACACAGGGTCACGGGGGTCTGCTGGAGCCAATCCCAGCCAACACAGGGCACAAGGCAGGAACCAATCCTGGGCAGTGTGCCAACCCACCGGAGGACAATACACATAACAAGGTACAATAAATTAAACAACACAATATACAATACATGATACCATCACAACATTATATAAAGTAAACATATATATATATTGTGACTCTTTAAACCCAACAGACAGACATGCAGACACAGGATAAAAGCACAAAGAGGTTCTTTTAATTATTTTCCTCGTCAAACAGTGCTCCCTAAGCACCACAGCCACCATAAACAATTAAATAAACAATCACAATATTCTTTCTCTTTTTCCTCCACACCTCCCAGCAAGCTTTGTCCACCTCCACCTGACTCTGGCTCGCTTGCTGGGTTCTCAGCAGTCCTTTAAATGGTCCTTGACCTGGAAGTGCCTCTGTTCCGGGTCAGCGGGAAAATTCAAGTTTTTTAATTAGCCCAGAAATACTTTGGGGCTTCCAGCCTCGTGACTACTTAGTACTTCCGGGCTATAGGGAAAGGATGAGTCCCCGGGTCCTTCGACAGCTCCCCCTAGCATCACCCACGACACCCAACAGGACTGAGTAACCAAACTCCAAGTCCCAGGATGCCCTGCAGGAATCTGGGCAGCGCTAAACCTAGCGTTTTGGGGGAGGCAGTGTCTACTAGTAGCTGCCTTCCCCCATCCTTCCATTTTAGGGACGTCTCGGCCAGGTTGAAGTGCCGGCCACAATATAAAACAAGTAGAATTAAAGTAGAATTGCACTGCCATCCAGTAATATATTGGGGAATAAACATAATTTACATTGAAATGAGGAGAATAGAAATCATGCACAAACTTGAAATCTGAAACAGAAAACAGTTTCGAAGTTTAGTAGTTTTTGCCACTATGTGACCGGTAACATTTCCTTGATGGTAATAACTGAAGAGCAGGTTGTGCAGGTGAACATATTTTTTTTCTGGCACATTCCTGACTCCTGATGTATACAGAACCTCAGTGGAGTCCAATTTCAGGCTCAGAATCTTTTCTGCTGTACAAGTAACACACTGCAGTTTATGTTTTGGGTGAACAGATGCATTGCCATACCAGACTGTTATGGAGAAAGTGGTAATGCCTTTCAATGACGGCCCTATAAAATTGCACCAGTACCAACTGGGACAGGTTAAACTTTTAAGGATGGAAAATGAAATCTGCTGCAGAGCTTTTTTGATAAGACCAGTTGTGTCTCAATCCCAGTTTAGACTTTGAGTGCTAATGCCAAGAAATTAAAATAATTCCACCCTGTTGACTAAGGGTGTAGGAGGAGAGGAGTGTCTCCTAAAATCCATAATCATTTCTACTGTTTTCAAGGAATTCAAATTAAGATTGATGAGGGTGCACCAACTGGCCAGCTGATCCACCTCTCTCTGATAATAGCACCTTATCCCGTCTGTGATTGGCTAATCAGGGTGGTGGCATCAGGAAACTTCAGTTTCAATGGTCAATGGGCATGCAGTCATTTGTGCGCAGGGAGAAAAGGAGAAGAGACAGAATGGAGCCCTGACAAGTATGGTGCTTATGGTCTCTACTCAAAGTAAAAGTTTAACTCCTGGGTAAATCAATATAGTCATCCTCCCACTGGTTGCCTGGAATTTTTTTTAGATCAAAAACCTAGATAAAGTAACACTAAAGATTTAGTGAAAAAAGATGCAAAAAAAAGTTAAGATCTAAACAAGCAATCTTCCTATGTGCACTTCACTCTTTCCCCTGCCTCTTAACAGCAAAAAAAAAAGGGATACAGACAAAATCATTTTTAGTAGGTATAGAGTGGCTAAGGTTTTAGATTTTCCAGGAGAATAATCAGTTATCAGGGCGGCACGGTGGCGCAGTGGGTAGCGCTGCTGCCTCGCAGTTGGGAGACCTGGGGACCTGGGTTCGCTTCCCGGGTCCTCCCTGTGTGGAGTTTGCATGTTCTCCCCGTGTCTGCGTGGGTTTCCTCCGGGCGCTCCGGTTTCCTCCCACAGTCCAATGACATGCTGGTTAGGTGGATTGGCGATTCTAAATTGGCCCTAGTGTGTGCTTGGTGTGTGGGTGTGTTTGTGTGTGTCCTGCGGTGGGTTGGCACCCTGCCCGGGATTGGTTCCTGCCTTGTGCCCTGTGTTGGCTGGGATTGGCTCCAGCAGACCCCCGTGACCCTGTGTTCGGATTCAGCGGGTTGGAAAATGGATGGATGGATAATCAGTTATCATCAGGATCATCAGTACCAAATAAATGGAGATAGTTGATTTAACTTCAAGGTGTTTAACTAAAATGATATTCACTAAACTAAAGCAAAACAGAATTCAACAAAAAATAGATCACTCAAAAACCTAAAGTCTTTTTCTAAGTCATTCCTTTATTTCTCAATAAAGTTCAAATAGTACTTTAACTGCAAGGTCATCTTATAGTATGGCCACTGTGGTTTCATGGGTAACATGGCATGTGCCTAGCAACTATGCTGCATTCAGCCAATTTATTCAGCTTCTTTCCTGGTCAAGTCCTTTATTTGTAATGTGGCTTCCTTCATTGGGTGTGGACGTAAGGAAAGTGGACATTGCTACTGTTACTGGTGTTATGGTTGAGAGGTTGAAGGAGTGAGTGTTGGGTCTGTTGTTTCTTACGTATAAATATTTCTTGCTGTTCAGTATTCTTTATTTGAATTATATGAATGAAAAGTGATCACCAGGCATGTATGATAAAGGCAAAAAAATAGGAATAACATAATTTTTCATAAAACAGTTACAGTACCATTTTTGCATTTTTTTCAGTCCATAGTCTTAGAAACTAAGTAGACAGCAAATCAAGAATAATTTTTGAAGTCAGTTAAATCTGCTGAGCTCTGTGAGTACCCAGACAGATTGATAACTTCAGGCTAATTTAGTACATCAGTATCTGGACACAACATTCGTAGTAATACCATATTAAAATTAGTAAGACTTTAAGAAGAATAAATTAACTATAGCTAATTATTAAATAGGAAACAAGGTTTTCAAATGTCCCTTTGGCTGTCTGTCTTGTAGTGATAAATTTAAGCATAAAATGAATGGTGCAGTTGTATTGAAGAATCTTTAAAGATAATGATTAGTACGGCAGGCACATCGCAGGCTGAACTTTAGTCTCAGCCTGGTCATTGTCTTGGTGCTACTTGTTTCTTTCTAAACCCCAAAGAGCCATGCAATAGGATGACTCTAAACTGGCTAAGTATGAGAGATTGTGAGTGTGTGCTTTTGCACCGACATGGATGGATATCCTCTACAGTGCTAATTTCTGCTCTGAATCTGCTATTGTAGGCTCCAGACTCTCTTCCTTGATTCTGAACTGAATAATGTGGATTAGCGAATGAATAGAAGGATGTGTTACTGGAAACAGTCAAAACAAATCCACATTGGTCCACATCGTAGTTGCTCTTCGATTCAGTATTGCTTCTTATTTAGTTATGTAAAGCTTGGGTTGCTGCGGTCAGCAGGGTGTGCTTACCCTGTGGTCTGCATGTGGACCCCAATGCTTAAGTGCAGTAACAGGGACACTGTGCTGTAAACATGGCACCTTCTTTTGGATGAGATATAAAATTAAGGTCCTTACTCTCTGTGGTCATTAAAGATCCCTAGGCATCCTTCGTAAAGGGTAGGGTTTATCCCTATGTCCAGGCTAAATTGCTGATCATGGCTTGGTCATTCTAGGTCCCTAATCATCCCCCTATCCCTAACTGGCTATCTCTCTCACCACTTCATCACCTAATAGCTAACATGTGGTGGGAGTGCTGGCGCAAAACAAAAATGGCTGCTATCACATCATCCAGGTGGATGCTGCACATTAATTGTAGTTGAAGTGGCTCCCTACTCACTATGTAAAGCTCTTTGAGTAGTGAGAGAAGCACTAGATAAATGTAAAGAGTTATTATTATTTATTATTATTATTATAATGTAATCAATCCCAATAACACAGGCAAAAACTGAGGTACACATTTCTTAAGTTTATTAAATATCAATTAAACATAAATCCACAAATTAGCTTCCAGAAACATAAATGTATAGAGATATGTGTAGTATTATTGCCACAGAAATATTTTGGTGCACTTAACCTCTTCAGGCCAGGATTAAAGTAACAACGTTGTATGCCAAAAATGCATAAAATTCAGAATCTTACACCAATGTCACCCAAAGTGTTTTAAATAAAGGTCTGTAAGCATTTCAGAATTAGAAATAAAGAACATTGGAATATAATGCCAACTAGGAGAATGTTTTAAAAGATTTTCAAATAGATTCATTACTGTTCCTGCAGGCTACCATCAAGGAGAGGGACTCTCAAGGTTCACCTTCATCCTAAATAAAGCTGGACTGTTCTGGAAAGTACCGTATCAGAAGAAAAAATGGCACAAGGGTTTACAGCTAAGAAGGATTGCTCTTATCAGTAGTGTGCAGGAAACTTCATTTTTACTCAAAGGCATAACTGACACATTTCAAATTTTAGTTGGCTAATTAGGCTGCTTCCATAAAAATGCCTCTGGTATGCCAGGTTTACAGAGACAAGAGGTGCATCAGGGTAGGAAGACAAGCTTGTTGGGCAGTAGCATCACTCAGCACAAACATTTTCTTGTTAACGCAAATTTCACCTGTACTGAAGATATACCTGTATACAGTATCATATGCTGAATGAATACTGAGTAAATGCTTCACTGGTGACCTCACAATTTCAGTATTATTTTTAATTATTATAGTGTTTGTTTCACAATGGACTATCAGTGCATCAAACTAAAGTTAAACCCCTAGTATGGGCAATTATACAAAAATCACAGGTACACCTGTTCTGTCAGGTTCTGAGCAACATACCTGGTTTCAGAAATGTATTCCTTACATTTCTTAATTATTCTTGTCACTGTTGAGTCATTTCAAATCTTGTTCAGTATCCCTTTAACAGTATAACATTAGATTTCCTAGCATGTTTTTAGGAGGAAATCTCACTTCTAAATTCAGCACCAGATTGTAATATCAAGACAAACCCCAGCCTTGGTGAGGTACTTAAAACATTTCACACTTGCAAGTAAACCAAAGAAGAGATGTAAAGAAATTGGGGGTTCAGAATGTGAATTCCCATTTAATCACCACGGCCAAATAAAAGTTTCTTACTTTTTAAAAAGGAAAGTAAAAAAGGGTTATATTAAACACATTGTCAGTACACCAGTGTAGTCTCAAGGGTGCTGGTCCATTATATGATAGCCACTTCCTGTTGTGGACTTGTTATGAAGATAGGGCATGGCACAGAGGATGTCACTGGTTGAAAGAAGCATCGGTAGCAGCAATATTGAGAAAGAAAATAAACTAGCTGTGGTCACAACTGGGAGTGCAAGAGTTGAATAACACAGCTCAGAAGGTGAGACCAAACACATAATCAATTAGAAAAAAAGAAGACAAAAGAGTCAAAACCAAAAATTTTGTGAACTACGTCAAGACTTAAGTTGAAGAAATCATAGTCAATATTAAAAAAAAAGAAAGTCAAAACCAAGAATTTACAGGTAAATTGAGCCAAATCTTAATATAAGTTGAAGATCATGGTCAAAGGAGCAGAAAAACGTTTGTAACTCAAAGTCAAACTAAGTTTTAAAGAAAATAACACTAGAGTTTTTTTAATTGTATTCACAAACCTGGACAAACCAGGAAGTGTCCGAATCTGGATTTCATACGTACAATTTTGTGATGTCACATATTGCATACTTCAGAGACAACGAAGAGCACAAAATGTCCCCACAGGACACTTCAAATCCAATAATATAATGACTCAATTCCTTAACATCTAACCAATTGATACTTAAGTTATTTTTAGAAATTAAGGAACAACAGTAAAAAATCAAAACAAAAACTAGATCATGACACCAATAAGTGGAGCTCAAACCTCATGCCTCGTGTCCAAAGTTAAACTTGCCTCTAACTTGTAAGTGATTTGGAGGGGACTAGAAGTGGCCCCAAAAGTAGTTACAACCATAAGGCCACTGAGCTTGGAGCTTGGTGATAAGTTATTAGCAAGAGCTCATCCTGAGGGAAGAAGAATGTCCAGAGGCGAAGTGAAAGGTATGGGAGGTTTACTGCACTAGACATTTTACATGGTAGTAAAAGGAGTACCCTGTATACACTACCATATACACTGCTGTATACACTGCCTTGTAATTTGAAGCAAACAATTTGCACAGGTGTCCCAACTCATGCTGATTACTTAAAAACCCTCTGTCTGTCTTATAGCAGAGTTGGAACAGACTGTGTTACTACACCCTCTGAAGTACTGCTTGGGCAATATTACAGTACATTGTAGAAAGTTGTAAATTCCAATGATAATAACAAGAAAGCGGCAATTAACACATGACACAGAGCATTATTATTATTATTTAGGTTTATTTACTATATTTCTCATAATGTTGTGTTATTATTTCTCCTTATTGTTTAATATTCCTTAGCATGTCTATTTTTTTAATAAATCCAATCTTTTTTCAAGTTTGCAGTCTTATCCACTACATTCTAAACAATTTGTCCGTTTGCAGTGATTACCTCAACAATGGTAACAATGTTCATAGCAAGGTAAATTTTTATGCTAAGGTAAGAGCTGCAACTGACATAGTCATCCCTAAAAAGACAGTTAAGAAATCTTGCAGCCTACCTTGGAAAACCCAAAGAGTGTCTGATTTAAAGAGAACATGTTGGAAAGCTAAGTGTAAATGGAGAAAAACTAAATTGATAGTCCATTATGAAATACTAATGGCTAAAATAACAATATAACAACATAGTCTGCTTTCAGAGGCAGTCCTATTTCTCTAAAACTATAAATGATAATGCTGATAATCCAAGAGTTTTATTCTCAACAATTGATCATCTTCTAAACCCACCTCACTCAATGGAATGCCTCCTAAAATTTACTAGTGAAACTTGTGAGGCTTTCGCTATATTTTTTAAACACAAAATTAATGTTATTAGAAATAATAAAGTACATTCCTCCAAAGTTAATCCGACTGAATCCCAGTATTCCATTATTAGCAAGTTAAATTATTTCACCAGAATAGATCTACCCAAACTATATAGAATAATTTCTCAACTGAAACCCTCCACCTGCACCCTTGACCCAATACCAACAGCCTTTTTTAAAGAAGTCTCTGATGTGCTAATTTATAGTATACTTGACATAGTGAACTCATCATTAGATACAGGGGTCTTTAACTGACTGTCCTAAGACTGCATTTGTCAAACCCTCGAACAAGAAAAATAATCTTGACTTGACTGATTTTATACCAATGTCTAACCTACCTTTTTAAAGTAAAATTCTAGAAAAGGCAGTTATAACACAGCTAAATGATTACCTGATATACAAAAATGCACTGGTCAAAGTAGTAAATGACTTGCGGGATAATGCGGACAGAGGCTGTATATCTGTTGTTGTTCTTTTAGACTTAAGTGCAGCATTTGACACTGTTGATCACAGAATTCTTATAAATCACCTCAGTCAATGGGTGGGCTTGTCCAGCAGCATTTTAAATTGGTTTCAGTCTTACTTAACATGTAGAAAATTCTTTGTTAGTTGTGCTGATTATACTTCGGAGACCCATGATATTTTGGTCCACTTCTCTTTTTGATCTATGTTCTTCGATTAGGTCAGATTATCTCAAAGCACAAGGTGAGCTACAACAGCTAAACAGATGACACACTCCGGTATTTATTGATACTGCCTGATGACCCTGATGCTCTTGGCTTCCTGATCATGGTTCTTACTTGTATTTCTAAATGGATAAGCAGTAACTTTTTCAAACTAAATATGGACAAAACAGAAATCACAGTTATTGGCAAAAATGGATGTAATAAGAGTATTAGAAATAAGCTTGGTCCCTGTGGCTTAAAAGCCAAGTCGGTGGTAAAGAATTTAGGGTTAACTATTGATTCTGACCTAAATTTTAAAACAAATATTAATCAGATTACTAGGACTATTAGTATTTTTTCACTTAAGGAATATACTGTATCAAAAGTTGGACCTCATAATTTTATAAGACACTGATAAATTAGTTAACTCTTTTGTTTTCAGTCGACTAGATTACTGTAATGCACTCCTTGCAGGACTAAAAAAAGATCAGTCAGTTACAGTAATGCAAAATTCAGCAGCAAGAAAGTAAATGAGTAATAGATGCCTTTTTCTAAAACTAAAGTGTTACCCTGAATTTTCTTTTAGGGTGACTGACTTCTTAACTGGAAGGATGAAAAAAGCTGAAATGAATGAATGTCTGTATCACATACAGATCTCACCACCTGGTACCTGTGACATCAAGGGTATTTTTAACCTATCCTATTTATCAATAGATGTCATAGTTAATAGGAAAATACTGTAGGTACGTTTGAAAAGCAGCCGATCACAGTTTGATTTTGTGCCTATTAATGAGAATGAAATTTGTAAAAGTGCAGTTGTTAACTTTGTTTACTAGTGTAGAGTCCTATCTATTAAACAGAGGAAATGATAGTTGATTCAAGAAATATAATTTATGTATATAAGTCATCAAAGACCAGGTATAGAGATTTTTGAAATTGACAGTACATAATATGGGTCAATCAGACTCATAACTGATTTTCAATGAAAATACACATGCAGTCCATCAAAAGGCACACTACTAGTTTGTCTGTGATAGAAAGATGGCTCGTATTAACATTAATGCCCATATTATGGCAGTTTTTATAAAATTTACAATGAGCTTGTTTAATCTGTAAGATTGCTGGCTCACTTTTGAAATCTTAATGTTGGAACCAAAGGTTGTGTGTATTATATTGTGAAGTAATAAAACAATAACAAATAAATAGCCACATTTTAAATAAATATTTTATGAGTACTTCAGGCAGAAAGCAGTGTGCATTCATTAAGACAACAGAAACCTATTATATTCAAAAATGTTGCTATTAGTTTACAATCTTCAAGAGGCTAAAAGTAATTCTAAATATTCCTTCATTTAAAAACCTAATAACCTCCATATTAAGGTGTGGTTTAATCGAGAGCTGCAGCCCAATCTGTGTCTCTTACTGGTATTATCCTCACACTGGATATAATTTTACTCAGAGCAGCCTAATATTGTAAAATATCTGTCCATCTTCACTTGCATGTAAATATTAAATATTATTGAGTTGCCTTTTATGTGTAATATAATAACCAAGCCTTCTATGAAAGCCTTACTAGAAAACCAAATTTTCCTCCTGGGATGATAAAAGCTTGAATTGAAGCTGATTGAATTGTTTCAAACTGAATGACATGGCCTTTCTATGCCACTCTAATAATTTGCTAATTTATTTGCCCTGAACTGCCACGTTTTCTGCATAATTCCCCCAGGTATGTTTCCTTTTAAGAAAGTCAATAGCAATATCAAGTCAAGTCATTGTCAAGTATACCCAGTACAATAGAATTCTTACTTGCATGTGTCATCAAGACAGTTGATAAAAATATAAAAAAATAAATAAATAAAAAGTAAACATAGCATGCAATGTATACATACAGTATATATATTTGCAAGTAAATATTGCAATATTTATTCTTATAATAGACAGTGCAGCAACCTTCCAAGCTGTGCAGGTGCCAAAGGCCCTGTCCATTTGCCAGAAGGCAACTCTTTCTAAGTTGTATATGTTCTGAATAGAAGGCAGATGGGTGCAGAAAATATTCTGTGCCACCTTCAACACCTGCTGCAGTCCTTTACATTCTTAAGCTGAGCAAATGCCACATCAGGAGGTGATGCAGCCAGTGTGGATGGACTCTAATGTACACCTGTAAAAGTTTGTGAGAACAGATGGAGAAATGTGAAGTGTCCTCAGATATCTGAGGAAGTAGAGGCGCTAGTTCACCTTTCTGACAAGAGACAAAATATACTGTGAACACTTGTATTTATGATTGATAGTCACTAAAAAAAAAATTAAAGCTGCCCATTCTTTCAAATGTATTCCCTCTGGTGTTGATACAGGTGTGTTCTGCCTTCTTATTTTCTGAAGCCTATCAGCAGCTCCTTGATTTTACTGACCTTAAAGGTAAGATGGTTGTTCTAGCATCAGTTGTCATAGATGGCCTGAGTCCTTGCCTTGCAGGACGCCTCTTTGCTGAGTTTTATACACAATTTACATAACATTTCTATTATTATTAAGTTATTAAGCAGTTCGCATACGTTTGCAATCTGAGATTTTTCTTCTTGTTTTGCATATAACAAAGACATATGCTTTGCATTTGCCATTCCAACAGATTGCACATCACAAACATTAACACTGTTATCGTTTTTTTCGTGTCTGCCATTTCTATAGGAGGGTGACAATGAGTTAAATTCCAATGGATGTTTTTCAAATGTTGACAAGCAATAAGCAAAAGGTATCACTGAAAACCACAGAAAACAAAAACAGCAAAAAAAAAAAAAAAAAAACAGTACAAGGAAAGTTTGAAGAAAGAATTTTTTTTACAATGTTTCTGTTTGGGGATCGTTGTGCAAACGTGCACATCTGAGCTGCAACCACAGATCTAACTGCTCTGTGGATGATTCATTCAGGCATTTCAAGGTCACTTCGTTGTAATGAAAGCATCTGTTGAATGTACTTCGTAGTAACGTGGTTTCTATAGACTCACGTCATATGGGGAAACTATCGGGACCATAAAAATACTTTGTTTTAATACTCTCTCACCTCGGTCTCTCTCCTCTCTCTGCGCCGCTGCAAAGCCCCGCCCACCAAGCGTTCTGAAAAGTCTGAGTGAGTCTCCGTTGCCGGCAGTTCTCTCGCGGCCCGGCTGTCAGACGGCTGCGGACCGGTAGTGGGCCGCGGACCGGGGGTTGGGGACCCCTGACCTAGAGCATTTCAAAGTAACATATAAAAGGAGCCTGAAGAGTCAGGAGGAGGAGGAGGAGGAGGATGAAGCTTGCCGGGGAGAGCAGAGGAGAAAGAGAGAAAAGAAGAATAACTGTGTTCAGGTGTGCTGTGTATCGTGCTTGGTATTGTGCTGTGTACTTGTGGGAATGGGGAAGACGTTGCCCACAAGTGAAGAACAAAAATAAAAAAAACATTTATGTTTTTATAAGTGTGCCTCCTGCATTTGTCTGTGTTGATTTGGGTGGCTGATGTGCACCATAGAGTTGTCACACAGTGTAGGTGATAGGTGTATGATAGTTGTGTCATCAGTAAACTTAATGATGGAGTTTGAATTGTGTTTGACCAGACAGTGAGGTGAACAAGAATTGAACGCAGTATACCAAATGCCTGTGTGAAGTTTAGTATGAAGAATTTGATGCTGAGGTCTGTTGGTTAGGGAGTTCTAAATTAAGTTGCAAAGAGTGGCTCTGAGTCCCAACTTGAGGAGTTTAGTGGACAGCTTTGATCGTCCATCAGTCTTAAATGATAAGATGCAATCTATAAACAGGACTCTAGTGTAACAGTTTTTATTATCCAGATGTAGCAGAGTTTTATGAAGTGGAACAGATAGGGCATCCTCTTTGCAACATTTCTGATGATATTCAAACTGAAGGTGATCATGACTATCAGAAATATCCTTTTCAATGTGTTCCAGCACCAGTTTCCGAAAACACTTCATCATGATTGGAGTGAGTGCCACTGGCCTGTATCCATTCAGTCCAGTTTTGTTTTTTTAGGCAGGCGGGTTTGAAGGAGGCGGGTAAAACAGATTCTCTCAGTGAAATGTTAAATATGTCACTGATGATATCAGCTAATTTTTAAAATATGCTCTAAAACTCTACCTGGATTGGGTGCCTAATGGATATTATAAACGTCCTCCTTACATCATGTACAGAAACAAAGAAGGACCATGTACTGTTCCAGGCAGTTGAATGGCAGTCTGCTTGTTATCACAATAAAACATACAGTGCATCTGGAAAGTATTCACAGCGCATCACTTTTTCCACATTTTTGTTATGTTACAGCCTTATTCCAAAATGGATTAAATTCATTTTTTTCCTCAGAATTCTGCACACAACACCCCATAATGACAACGTGAAAAAAGTTTACTTGAGGTTTTTGCAAATTTATTAAAGATAAAAAAACTGAGAAATCACATGTACATAAGTATTCACAGCCTTTGCTCAATACTTTGTCGATGCACCTTTGGCAGCAATTACAGCCTCAAGTCTTGTTGAATATGATGCCACAAGCTTGGCACACCTATCCTTGGCCAGTTTCGCCCATTCCTCTTTGCAGCACCTCTCAAGCTCCATCAGGTTGGATGGGAAGCGTCGGTGCACAGCCATTTTAAGATCTCTCCAGAGATGTTCAATCGGATTCAAGTCTGGGCTCTGGTTGGGCCACTCAAGGACATTCACAGAGTTGTCCTGAAGCCACTCCTTTGATATCTTGGCTGTGTGCTTAGGGTCGTTGTCCTGCTGAAAGATGAACCGTCGCCCCAGTCTGAGGTCAAGAGCGCTCTGAAACAGGTTTTCATCCAGGATGTCTCTGTACATTGCTGCAATCATCTTTACCTTTATCCTGACTAGTCTCCCAGTTCCTGCCGCTGAAAAACATCCCCACAGCATGGTGCTGCCACCACCATGCTTCACTGTAGGGATGGTGCCAGGTTTCCACCAAACGTGACGCCTGGCATTCACACCAAAGAGCTCAATCTTTGTCTCATCAGACAAGAGAATTTTGTTTCTCATGGTCTGAGAGTCCTTCAGGTGCCTTTTGGCAAACTCCAGGCAGGCTGCCACGTGCCTTTTAGTAAGGAGTGGCTTCAAAGCAGCAGAAATTTTTCTGTAACCTTCCCCAGATTTGTGCCTCGAGACAATCCTGTCTCGGAGGTCTACAGACAATTCCTTTGACTTCATGCTTGGTTTGTGCTCTGACATGAACTGTCAACTGTGGGACCTTATATAGACAGGTGTGTGCCTTTCCAAATCATGTCCAACCAACTGAATTTCCCACAGGTGGACTCCAATTAAGCTGCAGAAACATCTCAAGGATGATCAGGGGAAACAGGATGCACCTGAGCTCAATTTTGAGCTTCATGGCAAAAGCTGTGAATACTTATGTACATGTGATTTCTCAGTTTATTTATTTTTAATAAATTTGCAAAAACCTCAAGTAAACTTTTTTCACGTTGTCATTATGGGGTGTTTGTGTGTAGAATTCTGAGGAAAAAAATGAATTTAATCCATTTTGGAAAAAAGGCTGTAACATAACAAAATGTGGAAAAAGTGATGCGCTGTGAATACTTTCCGGATGCACTGTACGTGGAAAGCATTAAGTTGGGCTGGAAGGGAAAATTAAATACGATACTGGGTTAGTCCATAAAAATCTGTAACCCCACACAAATTTTGTATGAATTGTTACAGCTGCTAAGTGCCGTCTCTAGTTGGGTTCTCTACTGATGTTTAGCCAGTTTGAGAGCTCATCTGAGTTTGCATCTGCATTTCTTCAATGTATCCATATCATTGTTTCAAAATGTATTGCTGAATGTCTTCAGTAAAATCCTGATTTCTGCAGTCATCCATGTTTTCTTATTAGGAAATATGCTGGTGCACAGTCATCCAAATATTGTTTGATGAATCCCGTTATGACATCTTCATACTTAGTGGTCTCTAGACATGTCCCAGTTTACACATTTAAAGCAGTCCTGCAGTTTGTCTTGTGTTTCATTAGTCCAGCACTGCACCACTTTTCCTCATGTTTCAGTCTTAGCTGGTTAGTGGTAAGGTGACAGCAGGAATATCAGACCACCCAAGGTGGGGGCACTGTAGTGGGCAGTAATGAATCTTTTATTGAGGTGCAACAGTGATTCACATGGTGTATTAGCACCCTTAGTGGAACAGGTGATATTTAGGGTAAACATTCCTTATATTTGCTTTGTTGAAGTCCCCAGCAAAAATTGATAATCCATCAGGTTGTAAACACTCATAGTCTGTAATAATGTACAGATTGATCAGTTCATTGTTTATGGTGCTTTGCAGTGGAATGTAAACAGCAAACAAAAAAAACACTAGGGAATTCCCTTTGAAGATAAAATGGATGACACTTGATCAATAAATACTCCACAACAGGTGAGCAATTTTTAGAGACAATTTTAATATCTGTGCACCACACGTTGCTTACCATAAAACATACACCTCCTCCTTTACCTCTATGTGACAGTTCAGTCTGATCCCCACAAAATACAGTAAAGCCATCTGCTTGTATTTCTGAGTCTGTTGTTTCAATAGTTAGTCAGGCTTCCAAGAAATCAAAAACACAGTAGGTTTCCGGTTTCTCTGATATGTCATCTAGTTTGCTATTCAGCGACTTCACGTTGGCCTGATGAATGCTGTGCATGGGAGGCCATTTGCTGCAGTGGTTTGCTCTCACTTGGATGTTTTCCCTTCATCTGGTTCTCCTTAGCTCTCTTTGTCTGGTTATGCTTAGTTGAGTCATGCTAGTTGTGTTGTCTGAGAATGACTGATGGTATCTTATTCAATAGGATATAACTTGAATTTTGAATGTGTGTTCTGATGTTTAAAAGGGTTTATCGATTATAATTAATAATCATTACAACTGACTACAAAAACAACACTCTGGTTGTTGAGAGGTCAAAAAACTGAATTCTCAACAAATTTTAAACCATAAAAACATCATGCATTTTGACGTATTAATACTGGTACAACCCAGTTAGTTGTTTAACTGCTCTTTTCATTAAAATTGCTTATTTTATTAACAAGCATTGGCTTTGTTTGCTATTCTGGAGGACGACAAAAGTAAGCGACTACTGTATTATCACCACAATAGAAATAATGCTTAACCTCAATTTCCTTTGTCACTTTTCATTGTATCTCTCAGAATTCCAGCTTCCAAGCTAAATAAACATAGCAAATTAAATTTTAATTTACTTTTGGTTTCTTAGGTAGTGCATTATTAAAGACTGTCAAAGTTTCTATTGTGTTACTACTCAATTGCATGCTTAGCTACAGAATGAAACCTTTGAGATAAATACAAGAGTTTATTAGAATATGTAGCTTTTTCTTCTCATGCATCAAATAAAGACTGTAATTAATTAATCGACCTGTTAAATGAACATGGCCAGATTATTCATGTTGTATATTAAATTTTATTCAGACATCATCCTGTCAAGAAAGATAATAAACTCTCAACTTGTCAGGAGCAAGGAATAACTGTTAAGTTACATTTTATTAAATAATGAAATCCTAATATTCTGTAGATTTAACTTCCTCTGAAATAGTTGGCCCTTCCAATTTCACAGCTCAGTCAAAGATGAATACTGAAGCTTTTGCATGAGAATTTTGATCTAGGAATGTTGCAACTAAGGAAACTTAACATTTCTTTTGTAGGAGAAAAATTTAGAGGAGCGTAAGTATTTCCTATATTACTGTGTCTTTTCAAAGCAGAGTTTGTAGAAAACCTGATTAAAATTGTTTGTTTAGCAACAGCTATACAAAATTGAATTGTTTTTGTAGGATCTATGGTGCTTGTTTAAAACTTTCTGTAGATGATACAGTCAGACAAATCATTTGCCAGCTCTACATACACTTCTGGTACAAATGTCACTACCAGAACTAAACAGTTGTGATTTAAAGTATTGTGGATCTGATATCTGCAAATAGGCCTTTCTTTAGTACAGTAAACCTTAAACAAGGTCAGAAAACAGGCCAGGGTTAATACGCAAAGTAAATCCATTAAAAAGGGAAAATTAAAGTTACAGAGAATGTAGATTAAAAACACAAAAATTAATTAAAGAGAAGTCAATGAAAGTGCTAAAGGCAAGAAAGCAGAAGCAAAGCTGCTCTTATAAAATGTATTAACAAGTATTTCATAACTGATTGGAGTAGCATGGAAGAATACTTGTCTTGAAATGATTCTGCCCACCTGTAAATATTTTTGTCCAAATACAATTCAAAGCATTGATACTAGCTCTGGTTCTGATGCTAAGGTTGCTGGTTTGAATAATGCTTTAGCAGAATTATCAAATGCAAGACTGAACTGTAAAGTTTATAAGGTAAAATTAGCATTATTGTTGATAGATAGATAGATAGATAGATAGATAGATAGATAGATAGATAGATAGATAGATAGATAGATAGATAGATAGATAGATAGATAGATAGATAGATAGATAGATAGATAGATAGATAGATAGATAGATAGATAGATACTTTATTAATCCCAAGGGGAAATTTACATACTCCAGCAGCAGCAGCATACTGATACAAAAACAATATTAAATTAAAGAGTAATAAAAATGCAGGTAAAAAAAGACAATAACTTTGAATAATGTTAACGTTTACCCCCCTGGGTGGAATTGAAGAGTCGCATAGTTTGGTGGAGGAACGATCTCCTCAGTCTGTCAGTGGAGCAGGACATTGACAGCAGTCTGTCACTGAAGCTACTCCTCTGTCTGGAGATGACACTGTTTAGTGGATGCAGTGGATTCTCCATAATTGATAGAAGCCTTTTGAGCGTCCATCGCTCTGCCACAGATGTCAAACTGTCCACCTCCATGCCAACAATAGAGCCTGCCTTCCTCACCAATTTGTCCAGGCGTGAGGCGTCCTTCTTCTTAATGCTGCCTCCCCAGCACACCACGACGTAGAAGAGGGCACTCGCCACAAACATCTGATAGAACATCTGCAGCATCTTATTGCAGATGTTGAAGGATGCCAGCCTTCTAAGGAAGTATAGCCGGCTCTGTCCTCTCTTGCACAGAGAATCAGTATTGGCAGTCCAGTCCAATTTATCATCCAGCTGCACTCCCAGGTATTTATAGGTCTGCACCATCTGCACAGAGTCACCTCTGATGATCACGGGGTCCAGAAGGGGTCTAGGCCTCCTAAAATCCACCACCAGCTCCTTGGTTTTGCTGGTGTTCAGGTGTAGGTGGTTTGAGTCACACCATTTAACAAAGTCCTTGATGAGGTTCCTATACTCCTCCTCCTGCCCACTCCTGATGCAGCCCATGATAGCAGTGTCGTCAGCGAACTTTTGCACGTGGCAGGACTCTGAGTTGTATTGGAAGTCTGATGTATATAGGCTGAACAGGACCGGAGAAAGTACAGTCCCCTGCGGCGCTCCTGTGTTGCTGACCACAATGTCAGACATGCAGTTCCCGAGACGCACATACTGAGGTCTGTTTGTAAGATAGTCCACGATCCATGCCACCAGGTATGAATTTACTCCCATCTCTGTCAGCTTGTCCCTAAGGAGCAGAGGTTGGATGGTGTTGAAGGCACTAGAGAAGTCCAGAAACATAATTCTTACTACACCACTGCCTCTGTCCAAGTGGGAGAGGGATCGGTGTAGCATATAGATTATGGCATCCTCTGCTCCCACCTTCTCCTGGTATGCGAACTGCAGAGGGTCGAGGGTGTGGTGTACCTGTGGCCTCAGGTGGTGAAGCAGCAGCCGCTCCATGGTCTTCATCACATGTGACGTCAGAGCGACAGGCTGAAAGCCGTTCAGCTCACTAGGACGTGATACCTTTGGGACTGGGGTGATACAAGATGTTTTCCAAAGCCTCGGGACTCTCCCCTGTTCCAGGCTCAGGTTGAAGATGCGCTGTAGAGGACTCCCCAGCTCTAGCGCACAGGCCTTCAGCAGTCGTGGCAATACTCCATCTGGACCCGCTGCTTTGCTAGCACGAAGTTTCCTCAGCTCTCTGCTCACCTGCGCTGCTGTAATTGTGGGTTGGGGTAAACTCTCTCCTATGCTGGCATCAGCAGAAGAATGGGTGGAGGGTGCAGTACTCTGAGGTGAGAGTGAGTTAGGGTGGTCAAACCTGTTAAAGAAGTTGCTCATTTGGTTTGCTCTCTTCACGTCTCTCTCGATGGTGGCACCCCGCTTCGAGCTGCAGCCAGTGATGATCTTCATCCCATCCCACACTTCCTTCATGCTGTTATTCTGCAACTTCTGCTCCAGCTTTCTCCTGTACTGCTCCTTCGCCGCCCTGAGCTGGACTCGGAGTTCCTTCTGCGCGCACTTAAGCTCATGCTGATCACCACTTTTAAAGGCCCTTTTCTTCTGGTTCAAAAGGCCCTTGATGTCACTTGTAATCCATGGCTTGTTGTTAGCATAGCAGCGTACAGTTCTTACTGGAACTACAATGTCCATACAGAAGTTGATGTAGTCAGTAGTGCAGTCAACAGCCTCCTCAATGTTCTCACTATAAGATGCCTGCAGGATATCCCAGTCCGTAGTTTCAAAGCAGTCTCTCAGAGCCTGCTCTGCTTCAGGGGACCACTTCCTGAATGAGCGTGTGGTTGTAGGTAGCTCCCTCACTCTTGGTTTGTAGTGAGGCTGAAGCAGAACCAGGTTATGATCTGCTTTCCCAAGCACAGGCAGCGGGGTGGTGCTGTATGCGTCTTTAATGTTTGCATAAAGTAAATCAATAGTCTTATTTCCCCGGGTATTATAATCCACATACTGGGAGAAGGCAGGTAATGTTTTGTCCAGCGTCACATGGTTAAAATCTCCAGCGATTAGCACAAGCGCCTCAGGGTGCTGCGTTTGTAACTTAGCAACAGCAGAATGGATGATGTCACTCACTATCTCCACGTCCGCCCGAGGAGGGATGTATACAATAACAACAATGATTTTGTGTAATTAATCAGGAGTTTAATTCTGTCTTTCAGGACAGAAGGTGTCTGCGAAAATGAGCTCATAGGAATGAGCAAATGGGATGTATACAAACAGACAAAATACTGACATAGTGTTATAACTATTAGACTGTATATATTTTAAGCTCAAATAAATAAACAAATTGTGTATGCTTATAAGAAGGTATAAAATAAGTGTTTAGGCCCTCTTCTCAACATGTCATTGTATTTAGCTAAAAGTTATTTTCCTTACAATTCATAAGGCCTTTAGAAATTAGAACATTAGTACAATCTAGATGAGAACAGACCATTCAGCCTAACAAAACTCACCAGTCCTATTCACTTAATTCTTCTAAAATGACATCAAGTCGAGTTTGGAAAGTCCCTAAAGTCCTACTGTCTACCACACTACTTGTGTCTGTGGTTCTCTATGTAAAGAAAAACTGCCTAATGTTTGTGCAAAATTTACCCTTAACAAGTTTCCAACTGTGTCTCTGTGTTCTTAATGAACTCATTTTAAAATAACAGTACTCCACAGTACTAATTCCTTTCATAATTTTAAACACTTCATTCATGTCTCCTCTTAATCTTCTTTTCCTTAAACTGAAAAGGCTCGGCTCTTTAAATCTTTCTTCATAAGTCATTCCCTGTAGGCATGGAATCAGCCTCGTTGCTCTTCTCTGGACCTTTTCTAGTGCTGCTATGTCCTTTTTGTAGCCTGGAAACCAAAACTGCACACAGTACTCTAGATGAGACCTCACCAGTGCATTATAAACCTTGAGCATAACCTACTTGGACTTGTACTCCACACATCATGTTATGTAACGTAACATTCGGTTAGCCTTCTTAATGGCTTCTGAACACTATCTGGCAGTTGATACTGTCGAGTTCACTACAACTCCTAAATCCTTCTCATAAGGTGTACTTTTAATTTTCAGACCTCCCTTTGTGTATTCAAATGTAACATTTTTACTTCCTACTTGTAATACTTTACACTTACTGACATTAAATTTCATCAAATCTGCCCAAGATGTCTGATTTCAACTGTACCTATTGCTAATTCTTGCCTAATCAGACACCGAAGTACCCTATAATGAAGATTTCAACATCTTTGTCAGGCTGGCCACATTTAATAGTTTTCAAACAATGTAGACTGCAACAGCTAAAAGCCAAAAAAGCTTCTGATGTGAAACTTGATGTGCAACTTTGATTTGAATTATTCATCCATCCATCCATCCTCTTCCGCTTATCTGAGGTCGGGTCGCGGGGGCAGCAGCTTGATCAGAGATGCCCAGACTTCCCTCTCCCCGGCCACTTCTTCTAGCTCTTCTGGGAGAATCCCAAGGCGTTCCCAGGCCAGCCGAGAGACATAGTCCCTCCAGCGTGTCCTGGGTCTTCCCCGGGGCCTCCTCCCGGTTGGACGTGCCCGGAACACTTCACCAGGGAGGCGTCCAGGAGGAATCCTGATCAGATGCCCAAGCCACCTCATCTGACTCCTCTCGATGCGGAGGAGCAGCGGCTCTACTCTGAGCCCCTCCCGGATGACTGAGCTTCTCACCCTATCTTTAAGGGAAAGCCCAGACACCCTGCGGAGGAAACTCATTTCAGCCGTTTGTATTTGCGATCTCGTTCTTTTGGTCACTACCCATAGCTCATGACCATAGGTGAGGGCAGGAACATAGATCGACTGGTAAATTGAGAGCGCCGCCTTGCAGCTCAGCTCCTTTTTCACCATGACAGACCGATGCAGAGCCCGTATTACTGCGGATGCTGCACCGATCCGCCTGTCGATCTCATGCTCTTCTTCCCTCACTCGTGAACAAGACCCCGAGATACTTGAACTCCTCCACTTGGGGCAGGATCTCGCTACCAACCCTGAGAGGGCACTCCACCCTTTTCCGGCTGAGGACCATGGTCTCGGATTTGGAGGTAATTTTGAATTTTTCAGGCCATTCTATCTAACATTTGGCACATGCGTGGATTCTCTGCATATAAACATAGGTCTAAAGTGAAATAAAGTATGGCATTATATTACTGAAACTACCTTGTGATTTACTCTAACGTTGCCAGTCACTGAGGGGTCAGCAGTTCTATAGGATGAGAGACTGAGATACTTCCCCGGGTTCTGTTGTATCTTAACCCAGGTCCTTCAGGTCTAATAATATAACAGGCAGATTCCCATTAAGGTTCAGTCCTTGCAGGGTTGAAAAACAGGCAGCAGGATTGGTCACAGCAGTGTGCAGCCTTGTTATGATTTATCTCACAGAGTGGTCAAAGTGGTATGAGGCCTTCAAAAACAGCTTGGGAAACGGGCTTGAACCCCACCAACTAAGAAATCCATGTAACAGAAGCAAAAAATAGTCAAGAGTCAGGGATCAAAATCAGGGAATATATAATACTTACAAATCCCACCAAAATCCACCAATTCAAAATTAACCACCTTGCACTTCAATTCCATGTGTGCCTTTATAGGACTGGGGATGGTCCCACCATCGTGATTGATAAGTGGCTTCATCTTTTGGGGATCCACTCACAAAATGCAAGGATCATAATAAAACCACAAAACATATATAGATACTACATAATAACTAGATAGAATACAATTAACAGATACTATATAATTAGACAACTAATAAATGAACAGAACATTGTTTAAAAAAAATAATGGAAAACAATGAACAATAATGTAAAGTGAACAAAGAAAAAGAAGCAATCCTGGCTTGACTGTAACAGGTGATAGAAAAGTGGGAGCAAGAGTGGTCAGCCTACCATTGTTAAGGCTTATAGAGGTAAGTATTGCAGGATGTACATATCAAACAAGGTTAATAAGCTCAAGGATAGTATTTAGGCATTTCTGAGATCTTGTCCATCACTAAAAAAAGAAACTTTGAAAGCTAACATGCCTTTCATGGACACTTTCATGAAAGAACAATAATGGAGTAGTGTCTTTGATGACAAGTCAATACAACAATACAGTTTCTGTTAGATACATTAAAAAGTCAAAGTTAGGAATTACTAGCATATGAAAGGAAGGGAAACCTACATCATGATGATCCCCCTGTAGGTATGTCCCAGATCACACATCTGCCCTTCTGGATAAAAGTCTTACTTAATGTTTTCTGTTTGTTTAATTTATTATATGTGTTGCTGTGAGGATAATCATTTTGACTGCATACAGAGGTTGCCATGGGGAAGAAGATTTCAAGGAGTTTAAAACTGAAGATTAGAAATTATTTCTTCTGGTACAGTCTGATTTATTGCACAATATAGTGTGATTCAATTAAGTATCTATGAATACTATTTAGCAGACATATGCATTCAGATTATTTTAAATTAGTCTCAAACACTTATTTATAAAGCCTAAAAAAGTTAATAATCAATATATAACATTGAATTGTAACTATAGGGTAGTTCAGGTCACACAAAACTCTCTTTAATTTGACATCTTCTGTCATTAATTAGCAGTGCATATCTTCACCCAAGTGAAGTTAAAAAGTGCTTGACAACAGCCCCAGGCACAAAACAAGTAGACGTGAAACTCACAATGGACTGATTAAGTGCAAAGTCTGAGTCATCCTGAGGCAAAATAATTCAGTGTAAAAATTGCTGTGGAACTTATCATAATACAAACCATTTTTAATATTTAATTACAACTGGGGTAAACCAAGTTTTAAAAGCATACCAAGCTGATTTGTATGAAGCTTTGACACTCAAATCCAAGGTCATAATTCAAGCGACAGGCAAGATGGAGTTCTTTTAAAAGTAGATGAAAACCATGAAGAAAGTGATATGATTTCATAGTACTTGTAGCCGTTCTACAAATAAATAAACAAATTCTGAAGCAAGATTTTATTATTATCAGTACACTCAAAGCCTTATTTATTAAAATCACTCTCTGCAATTTCACTAATTAAAAAAATCAGCATAAGGTGATTCCTCTTATTTGGCTGATAAAAGGCATAGACAGTACATTCATCACTTAACCAGTAAGATTTATGCAGTACTTGACTGTTTGCCAGACAAACTAGGTCTAGAATTTAATAATAATTATAACAATAATCATAACAACATTTTATTTATCCAGTGTCTTCTTCATGCTCAAAGTGCTTCACAATATTCAAGCCGACATAACAGGAACAGAAGCACTATAAGAAAAGCTCTATAAATAACACTGAATAGGCAGAAGCATCAAAGCATTAAATAGCAAATGAAGAATAAAATAAATACATGAAACAGAAATGTTTGGGGTAGCATAAAAAACAATAAGTAGGAATTAAATACAAAGTTCTAGAAGACAATAGAAAAATAGCATCGTTTATAACACTGTACATCATTATAAATACCTTGCCAAAGGAGGTGAAATAGAAGGAGAATGTTAATAAAAGTTAAATGTCCTCTGCAACAGATGTTCTAAGTTGTTTTTTTAAAGAATACTTTGAGTCAGCAGATCTAATTACTTTAGGGAGGTCATTACAAAGTCTGGGTACAATACACCCAAAGGATCTGCCAACTACAAAGCACTGGTTAGTGTTTGGCATACAGGACAGAAGTAAAGTATGATATTAGTGAAGTAATTTCATATAAAATCATTTAAAACTTTATTGGTTAACAGAGTCCTTCGAGACACAAGGAGTCAGTGAGGACTGAAAAGAGCAGACTTTTTCCATGGTATTCACTATTACATTTCTGAGTGAGCCTTTTGCACCAGTTGGAGCTGAAATAACAGATAGAAGGGGCTACCAATAGTGAGTTACAGTAGTCGGTATGAAATACGAGAAAGGCGTAGACAAGACAAGAGCAGAAACAGGATAGGTTACAGAGGTGGAAGTAAAAAAAACTTTTTATGTGATTTATCTGATGTAAATAAGAAAGAGAAGACTCCAGGGTTACTTGCAAGGAAACAGAGATAGGATATTATTATTGTCTAAAGAGAATGAAAAGGAATTTATTTTCTTAACTTATCACTTCTGTCTTGATGCAGTTTTTTTCATTATAATTTAGCCTATTTAAATTATTGTTAACAGGTTTACAATGAACATATTTGGAAATCACATATAGCCCATATCTTTGAATGAATGAAAATGGGTAACAACAAAAAAAATAAAGTTTAGGGGAAAAAAATGTAGATGCCTGTAACAGAAAGGTGCTATATTGGTGCCTGACCCAACACAGACAGACACGGGAGGCACACTGATAAAGCAAATAAATGTTTTATTTTAATTTCTTTGCCTGTGGGCAACACCTTCCCCGTCCCCACAGGCACAACACAGTCCCACAAACAAAAACACAACATTCTTCCTTTTCTTCCACTACTCCTCTTCGTCAAGCTTTGTCTCCCTCCTCCCGCCTCTGGCTCCTTGAGTACTGGCTGCAGGCTCCTTTTATAGCCGTCCCGGAAGTGCTCCAGGTGCTCATTGACCTACTGCAGGCTGCACTTCCAGGTGTGGCTGCAGTCCAGCCCACATGGGCTCGTTAAGCCATGCAGCTCCCCTGGGCGGTGGCCATGGAGCCCAACAGGGATGAGCTCCAGTGTTCCACCATTGTGGCCCCGATGCAACCCAAGGGGGGCTGCCACCAAATGATCCGGGGCATGTAGGGTGAAGCCCATGGGTGTTCCTCCGGATCCCGTGTTAAAGGGGTGTCCCAGCCAGGTATGGGACCTGGCCGTCTGCCACAATGCCAATTCATAACAACATCATGTAGCCTATTTAAATGGTGACATGTGTCATTGTTTTGGGATATAAATTCTAAAAAGCACATTTTTGTGTTGTTTGTGTTGTAATTTGAGAAGGGATTATTCAAGACGTTTTATTTTTTTAACTACAATTTTTTAACTCTTATTACTTTAATGTTTATGTAATTTTTGGCAAAAGTGCACTGGTCTCTGCCTGCCCCATGACTATTCTTTTGCCAGCTCCTTAAAGAAACTCTGTCACTTCCTAGTCTTCTCAGGCTTGTCGATTTACTACCATGTCCTTAATACTTACAGTATTACTTTTTATGAGATTCTCATCTTAGATATTAAATTGCTTTAGCAATTGTTTAATTACTTTTTTATACACTTCCTTATTACTCATTTTTAGTTATGTTTAGCAACAAATTACCTAAATTAAGTATCAAAGGTAAAGTAATCTTACCTATATCACATACAGTAGCTGTGAAAAGAGACATTCTCAACAAATGTTTTGTATTCCTGATCGGTTCTGAGGAATTCTCCAAATTATGAAAGGTCCACATTCTCACAATCAGACTTAAACATAGCTGTGGCCTTTCATTATTTCTCACAATATGTAAATTTCTTCTCTTAATGAAACCATTTAGAAGATAAAGAATTGGGGTACTAGCCTGGTAACCCCATATAATATTGTCGCAAGCAAATGAAAAAACCAACAATAATTACAGAGAGGTCTTTTCAGACATAAGTTCAGGACTTAGTTGGCAGAACTTCCGATTTTCAGTTGTTCTGGCAGGAAGAGGCAGGTCCAGCGGATGGACACTAGAAGTGATGTCAGAGGTGTTCTATCCATCAATCATTGGATATGCAGAGGGAGGAAGGAATTAGGACACACCGCCAACTCCTGGTGTGGTGGTAAAATTACATTCACTAAAGCCCGTCACTTGTCCATTATGTGATGCTTGACAGTCCATACACAAAAATATATGTTCCCAAATCCTTTCCATGCCTGGTCTGTTACTATAATAGGTCACTAGTAGTCTTAAATTTGTGTGCACTTAAATAAGATCATAAGAACATAACAAACGAGAATAATATAGGATAAGATGCCACATAAATGGCAAAAAGTACCCATAAATAACTCTGCTAAAAATGACAAATGAAGCAGAGTTTACGATAAACTAGACAGTGGTCAAAGCAAATATGTGATTTGTCTGCATGAGCACTAGGATTAGCTGAAAATAAAGGTATATTACTTGGCAGGTTGTTGGCAATGGATGTCAATAAAGCAAGCGATCAAAATCAGGCTACCAGGCAAGATTTGACGGAGAGTAAGCTGAAATTCTCCCAAACTGTCTGCAGTTTCTCTCCAAAAGGTCTGAATTGCAAGGACCTCAAACATGGAGAGAACCTGCACCCTCACTAGTGGGGTTAATAGTGTGATTGGGTGCAGTAGAGTTCTCAAAGGTGGGGTGCACTGTCTGGAAGTTGAGAGTGAAAAGTGCACTACGTCTCCTAAATCCTTCTAATAAGGCGTACTTTCAATTTTCAGACCTCCAATTGTGCATTCAAATGTAAATTTTTTACTTCCTATGTGTAATACTTTACATTTAGTTATATTACATTTCATCTGTTACAAATCTGCCCAAGTCCAACTGTAATGATTCAACAGATTCTAGATCATCTGCCAATCCACCTTGCTTAGTATCATCTGCAAACATAACCAGTTTGTTATTTACAGTCATATGAAAAAGTTTGGGAACCTCTCTTAATTCTTTGGATTTTTGTTTATTATTGGCTGAGTTTTCAAAGTACCAACTTTTCTTTTAATATATGACATGCCTTATGGAAACAGTAGTTTTTCAGCAGTGACATTAAGTTTATTGGGTGAACAGAAAATGTGCAATATGCATCATAACAATATTAGACAGGTGCATAAATTTGGGCACCCCAACAGAGATATTACATCAATACTTAGTTGAGCCTCCTTTTGCAAATATAACAGCCTCTAGATGCCTCCTATAGCCTTTGATGAGTGTCTGGATTCTGGATGGAGGTATTTTTGACCATTCTTCCATACGAAATCTCTCTAGTTCAGTTAAATTTGATGGCTGCCGAGCATAGACAGCTTGCTTCAAATCATCCCATAGATTTTCGATGATATTCAAGTCAGGGGACAGTGGCAGCCATTCCAGAACATTGTACTTCTCCCTCTGCCTGAATGCCTTTGTAGATTTCGAACTGTGTTTTGGGTCATTGTCTTGTTGGAATATCCAACCCCTGCGTAACTTCAACTTTGTGACTGAAGTTAGAACATTATAATGAACTAGTCATTTAGCCCGTTACAATAATGGACGCTGGAACAGTAGTGCATAAACATTAGTAGGAACAGTCTATATTAAATGGCAAGGGACTTTGACCTCATTCTTTTTGTTGGTCGTATTTTTCTTTCTTTCAGCCTTTCTTTTGTTGATGTTTACTTGCTGAGCTGACCGTTCTTCATGGGCTGCCGCCGTGTATTGTGTGTCTTTAATTTTCTATGACAGTAATACTGTCTTGTACGTCCGCTGGCTTGTACGTCCGTAATATACCTTAAATTTTCTCTGGCGGTAATACAGGCGTACGCATCGGTAATATGCCTTTAATCTCCTCTGACAGTAATACTGGCTTGTATGTGGCTGTAATATGCATCACTGTATTGTGTACCTTTAATTTCCTCTCGCAGTAATACTGGTTTGTATTTCCGTAAAACGCCTCTAACTTTCTCTGACAGTAATATCGCGCATGCACACTTCACCAGAAGACACACACACACGGACACCTGGACACACAAAGGGATTTTATTAAAGAGGATAATTTGCTGATATTGGGTTGAATTCATAAGACCCTCGACTTTAACAAGGGCTCCAGTCCCTGAACTAGACACACAGCCCCATGATGGAACCTCCACCAAATTTGACAGTAGGTAGTAGGTGTTTTTCTTGGAATGCGGTGTTCTTCTTCCGCCATGCAAAGCGCTTTTTGTTATGACCAAATAACTCAATTTTTGTCTCATCAGTCCAAAGCACTTTGTTCCAAAATGAATCTGGCTTGTCTAAATGAGCATTTGCATACAACGAGCGTCTCTGTTTGTGGTGTGAGTGCAGAAAGGGCTTCTTCCTCATCACCCTGCCATACAAATGTTCTTTGTGCAAATTGCACTGAATTGTAGAACGATGTACAGATACACCATCTGCAGCGAGATGTTCCTGCAGGTCTTTGGAGGTGATCTGTGGGTTGTCTGTAACCATTCTCACAATCCTGTGCATATGCCGCTCCTGTATTTTTCTTGGCCTACCAGACTTGGGTTTAACAGCAACTGTGCCTGTGGCCTTCCATTTCCTGATTACACCTTACAGTTGAAACTGAAAGTTTAAACCTCTGAGATAGCTTTTTGTAGCCTTCCCCTAAACCATGATGCTGAGCAATCTTTGTTTTCAGATCTTTTGAGAGTTGCTTTGAGGATCCCATGCTGTCACTCTTCAGAGGAGAGTCAAAGGGAAGCACAACTTCCAATTGACCACCTTAAATAACTTTTCTCATGATTGGATGCACCTGTCTATGAAGTTCAAGGCGTAACGAGCTAATCCAACCAATTTGGTGTTGCAAGTAATCAGTATTGAGCAGTTACATGCATTCAAATCAGCAAAATTACAAGGGGACCCACATTTTTGCACAGCCAGTTTTTCACATTTGATTACTAAATACAACTAAATACTGCTTCACTAAAAATCTTTGTTCAGAAAACACCCCAGTACTCAGATGTTCAAGGCTAAGAGGGGTTCCCAAACTTTTCATATGACAGTATATCCCCATCCAAATCATTTATTTATATATATATAAACGTGAAAAGACTGTGAACGCAGTAGGGAGAAATGAAGGAGGAGCCGCAAACAGCGAAGAACAAAAAATTCATTAAACAATTGAGAAGGGAGCGAAACAATAAGAAGCGAGCGAGTGAACCATACAAGCATCTTCATAAGGGAAACAAAGCACGGTGTAAAACGTAAGTTTAAATTAAGTTTATAGAAACGCTCCCGCTGCGGATTGCAATAACATATTCGCGAGATAAAAGAACGCAGTAGGGAGAAATGAAGGAAGAGCCGCAAACCGCGAAGAACAAAAAATTCATTAAACAATTGAGAAGGGAGCGAAACAATAAGAAGCGAGCGAGTGAAGCATACAAGCATCTTCATAAGGGAAAAAAGCACGGTGTAAAACGTAAGTTTAAATTAAGTTTATAGAAACGCTCCCGCTGCTGATTGCAATAACATATTCGCGAGATAAAAGTTTAATGAGAAGACATGAGGTATAAACGAACCACACGCCGTAGCGCAACGTTAGGGGCTTCACCTCTGGCGCTGACGATAGAGATTCGATTCCCGAGAGGGGATGCAGTGACTGTGTACGCCTGATGAGCCCAGAATTAGGGAGAAACACATGTCGCATACTCTTTGCATTATTTGAAAGTAAACTATTAAAACCATTCTATGATCTGCTTCTGGGAACAGAAAGAGGGCACGTGGCAGACGTAAGGCGACTTGCTGACAAACCACAAGCGTGACCTGGCAGGAAACCACCCATACAATCAGATTGTGATTCAGAAAACGAATGCCATGAATGTAATTACCACAATCTACATACTGTCAAATAAACGAAACACACGCCGTAGCGCGACAGCTGTGAAAAGGGAGCTTCACAAAAAAACAGATCCTTAACAAATTGTTATTGGTATATTTTCGATCCGTTTAAAAAGGTTTTCTTTTCTTCTTAATAAAAAATTAAAAGCAGTACTTCGCCGCAACGAAGCGCGAGAATTTGGCTATATATATCTGCTTCTCGCAATTAAAAGAGGGCACGTAGCGGATGTGAGACGACTTGATGACCAAGCATAACCGTTACCTGCAAGGTAACCACCCATACAATCAGATTGTGATTCAGACTAGGAATGCAATGAATGTAATTACCCCGATCTACATACAAGGCGAAAGTCTTGCAACATTCAAAGATGATGGTTTGGGATAAGTACACCATGGAACATAAAAGAGCTTATGAAGCCTTGAACCGAAAAAAGCAAGATCTCAGAGATCGTAAAAAAAAAAAAAAAGGAGGTAATGTCGTTTTACTCGCTGTAGATTTTAGTCAAACATTACCAGTTATTCCACGAGGGAGACCAGCAGATGAACTCAACTCGTGTTTAAAATCCATGCTTCTCCCACGGTCGGTTATATATCGCGTGTTCTCGGGTAAGTACACCAAAAAATGTATACACTTAAGCATGTAATGGCCAAAGAAAAAATGAGGTATACCCGAAGGCACTGCAGTAGTACTCAATGTAACTTTACTTCTTAAATGTTAATGTTTTACTGTTTAATAATTTATACACTTCTTATATGTTGTTCAAATTCTTTTATCAAAATACCAGTGACAGCGCAATGCACGATAACATGGAGTGAATACACCATACGCATCCGCCCACGGCCGCCCTGGTGTGCGCAGATAGGAGTTGATTCTACAATAAAATAAAATAAAGATAAAAAGAGTAATACAATCATCACCCATAAAGCGGATAGCAGACGTGACGTACTATATGTGTACCAGATTTCAAGTCAATAGGTAAAACGGTTTGCGAGCTACAGGTGATTTAAAATCCTGGACAGACAAACGAATAGCCACGGTAGCAAATTATAGAAGAAGATTTTACTGTTTAATAATTTATATTTATATGAAATGTGCTTCTTATATATTACTTCATATTCTCATATGATAATGATGTTAATGTTGTTTATATTGATTTCTATGTTATTGTAAGTGCATGTATGTGTGTATATGTATGTATGTATGTATGTGTGTATATATATATATATATATATATAAAATATATGTGTATATGTATATATAATATATGTATATATATATATATATATATCTGTATATGTTTGTGTGTATATATATATATATATATATATATATATATAATATATGTGTATATGTGTGTGTATATATATATATACTAGCAAAATACCCGCGCTTTGCAGCGGAGAAGTAGTGTGTTAAAGAGGTTATGTAAACATATATATACATAAACATATATACTTATATACATATCTACATATACACATATGTACATATATACATATATATATATATATATATACATATAGACATCCACATATATATACATATATCAACATATATATACACATACATATACACACATACATACATACACACATATATATATATATATATAAATATATATACTGTATATACACATACAGACACATATATATATATATATATATATATATATATATATATATATATATATATATATATATATATATATATATAGCAAAATACCCACGGTTTGCAGCGGAGAAGTAGTGTGTTAAAGAGGTTATGAAAAAAAAAAAAGGAAACATTTTAAAAATAACGTAACATGATTGTCAATGTAATTGTGTTGTCATTGTTATGAGTGTTGCTGTCTTTTATATATATAATATACACACACACACACACATAAACATATATATACATATAGATATATATATATACATATCTACATATACATACGTATATACACATATACACATCCACATAAACATATATATACATATACAAATTTACATATCTACATATACATATATATATATAT